>NC_087288.1:14276792-14571792 GCF_015220805.1 Pogoniulus pusillus
TGCTTACTAGCATCACCATCCTGTTCCTCTTTGTTTTACCACGTGGCCATCACCCACAAGGCAGACAAAGCCATTACCATCAAAAATCTGGTTGTATTTACACATTTTGTATTTGTTTTCCCTTCCCTATACCTTTGTCACTTCCCTACCTCAGATAACTTTTCTAATTTATTGTTAAACTTTTCTTTTTAACTTCCAAATCCAGTGACATTTATTTATTTGAGTGTGCTTACCTTTCCTCTCTCTCTCTACATCAAATTCCTTTCTTTTGGGAAAGAAGAGGGAAGAGGGAAGGGCACTCTATAAATTGTTATTTGGTTCTATCAAATACATTTGAGTCTTTGGAAATTTAAATTAGAACCCAGACAATTATGAAAATTATTATATACATTTCTTCTTGGTACCACTATTCTCAAACACCATTCAGGTGAAATCAGTTCCATACTTGTTTGCTCCACATTCTAAATCAGCAGGAAGGCCTTTCTCCAGGCTTGTCTAAAGGATGACATGATCCATACAACAGATTCCTTCACTTGCCTCCATAAGTGTGAAAATCATTACAGTAACTCAAACACCAATGCACTTTATTTTCACATCAGCAAATCTTAAACAGATGTGATAAATCCATGCAACTCCATCAAACTCTTTTCATACTATGCCAACCTGTCTGCAATATAACTTTAAACAGAAGGGTGACATACCTCTTTTATTGAAAGTCCTACTGCAACCCTATAATGAGAAGAATAAAATCTTGCCCTGGTCCCATCAGATTACCTCATCACATAATACTACATCCTAATATGTTCCCTTCCTGTTATCTTTTCCAGCACTTTTTTTGTGTCATTCAGCCACAGAAGTCATCCAAAATTTACCTCTACTCTACACATTTGTATGTTCAACTCCACATTGGCATAATTTTAACAAATACAATGTAAAATAAACACTTACATCATTACATATGTTTTGACACTCAATCTCAAGTCACTTACTTTGCTGTGAATTGAGTCTCAAAAAAAGAGAGAATTCTGTAGTAGAGGCCCTACTGTCCTCAAAAAGGATAATGTATTGTTTTTTCTTGTTCCTAATTAGTAATTTAAGCATATGTTCAGCATTTAACTCTAAATGTTTGCCTTTTCCCCAAGCTCTAAGACAGCTGTCCAAGATGTGAATGCCAGAAAACATTTAAATATCAACATCTGTTGAATTATGTTAATTTAGTGTAGTATAATTGGGCATGAGTTGGAATTGATCAAAAGTATATGAATTACACAAAGGCAAATCCAAACCATTATCTTGGTGTACAAACAAGTCACCAAGGAACAGTTAGGGAATAAAATTAAACCAAAACAGACAAAAAAAATTCCACTTTTGTTGAAAATTAGATAGGTAAAACTTCAGAGTTTTTCTTTAGCAAATGACTTAATTTCACATTTTTAAGATAGGAAATGAATATTTTTGTAGTATTTCAGGATATAAGTTTTATACTAAGTAAAAAAGAAATTCTAGATAGTTTTGACAGTGAGTTCCACTACTGTTTTGTGTCAGGCAACACTTGCTAAAAATAATGCTTATGTTTGTGCAATGGTGTAGAACAGTTAGAAAATAGGTTGCAGTTACAGAATGCCAACCTGCTGCAGGAAAATGTTGCTTCACAAATTCTAAAGCAAGCAAATATTCTCAGTGGCTTTTTTTTCCTTCATCTTCCACCAACATTGTTGACAACCAGGAGATATGGTACTAGAAACTGTTCTAGTGGGAATCCTTGAGGTCCCTTCCAACCTAAATCGTTCTGTGATTCTATGGGCCATGATTCAGCTCTGAATTGATTTTGACAATATCTTTTCTACTTGATAGTAACCATGGTGCTGAAGAGAGACTTCAACAGAAGGATTTGATAGCTTACTCAATGATACTATTTCTTCCAGGTATTTCTGTATATGTATTTGTTGACTAAATATGACATTCACTAAATAACTCAGTACAGGACCAGTCTATTTTATCGAAAAGACTTTTAAAAACACCTCTTAAAGTTCTGGATCACAATCACATACAGTTAGGTTAAATTACTGCAAACATTAGCATCATACTGAAAAATCCTTTACTTCTAAACCAGGTGTGGAATAAAAAGCAATGGTAAAAATCAAAGTATCTAGTGTGGTAGTTCAAAAATGTAGGAAGGAAAATGCTGTGTCAGGCTGAAAGCATTCAACATCCAGTTGAAGGAAGCTCAAAAACAGAAGAAGGAATATGCCTTATCAGGTTGGAAGCATTCAACACTCAGTGCATGCCAATTGTTTTCTTCACCTCTGTGCTGGGATGGTGAGCAAGCATCACCAACTGGTATAAACTGGTCCACTATAAGAGACCAATTATTAATTAATGTAGGTGAGCAGCCAGCATAATGTATTTATTCTTAATCAGTCATTCAGACCCAGATCTGGACCAGCGATCCAGAGATTTTTGTTGTATTACTACCATTGTGGTCAATTCTTTACTGCCTTCCATCAGTTCCAAGAAAGTAATAGATCTGCAACTGGACTCCCTTTCACTCTGTGCTTGACAAACAACGCTTCAGAAATCTTATCATACAGTCAAGATACTACAGTTCTACTTCATCCCACAATCTAATAAACAAAGACATAATTGATGCAACTTGGCCTGAGAGAAAAAACAACCAACCACTAAAGTGATGACTGAATTTTAAGCAAGTTAGGCTCTCTAACACTATGCACCCACTTCCCTCAGTAACTGTCATGAAACTCCACTGAGTACAAGAGGAGTGTGAGTGTGCATGTAGGAGTGAATACAAAATTTGGCTTTATAATATAAAAAGAGAATTAGTAAGAGAAAGTTAAAGATACATCGACTATTTTTATGTCTTGTTAGATGCACAACTTTTTAACATAGTATTAGCAACACAAGAAGTTTTAAGAATATGCACAAAAAAGTAACCAATAGCAAAACTAAATCCAGAATCCCCAAATCACCATCCTGAACAGTCATTTGCTTCCTTTAGCTCAGACAGGTTGCCATAGTTTGAGGCAAATTGGAATATTTCAATGAGAAAAATCAGATGCTAGGCCATGAAAAGGAAACAATGGTGATGTCTACTTCACTCATAGGTTGGCTGAGATGTATAAAAACAAGAACATGAACATAGATAAGGCAGAGCAGGAGAGTCACTGTATGTGTGTCTCTGTCGTAGTTGGTGCCCTGGGCTGCTTCTGTGTAACTAATCCTTCTGCTTTCTAACCCCCCTTGCCGATCCTCCAACCTCACCTTGCACATAAGGCAAACTCTGGGGTAAGGTAGAGGAGTGGAAAGAAGGTGGAAAGGTGATAGGGAGCCCCTCCTGAGGACTCTGATTTCTAGGAGGGCTGTTGTGTTTCTGTATCACTTTTAACTTGTGTATTGTTGTATATAGCTGTAAATATTGTAAATACCTGCTTGTATAGTGCACTGAGCTGTGAATATAAAGCTTCATTCCTTAACTTCCAGTCAGTTGAGTGTAGTCTGGATGATTTCATAAGAGTGGGAGGGCAGGTAACTCCCAAACCATCACACACAGGTACTAAATGCTGGCTTCTAAATAGGTTGAATTGCATTTTAAAAATCTTTCAAACTACCAGCAACAAAAACGAACATGAAAGTTTGATGTGATTTGAAACAAACTATTTAAGTTTACTTCTAAAATCTCTCCTTACACAAAAATCACTGTCTGAATAGAAGTCTCTGTGCCTATGTCTCAGAACTTTAGTGAATGTGCACCAGTAGATGCTGCTTTATGTATCTGAGATTCAGAAATCCCTTCAAGGTTAGGAGCAACTTGATGTAAAAACTACTGGAACAGTTTAATTGCAACAAGAACAGAAAGAGGCAAACCCATCCTTCCTTCAAGTGTGGCTATTCATCCTTATGGTTGTGGTATGCAGCTTCCATGTGCTTGTGTGGTGATCCAGGCAAGAAAGTTACAGATTTGTTGTGACAGGGGAGATGGTGGGAAAAATGAGTGGTGGAAAACCAGACTGCAAAACAACCTCTTTTGACAGTAATGCTGCTTAACAAAAGGTTAAACGCTCAGTGGAACTACAGTACAGGTAACTGCACATAGTTCCTGTTCAGAACTTTAACAGCAGCAAGGGTCATCACACCTCTGAAGCCCAAATTAACTTTATCCTTATGCCATTAGCATTTTAACAGGAAAGCTGAGACAAGCTTGAGCTGTGGAGC
Source organism: Pogoniulus pusillus (assembly GCF_015220805.1). Lineage (NCBI taxonomy): Eukaryota > Metazoa > Chordata > Aves > Piciformes > Lybiidae > Pogoniulus > Pogoniulus pusillus. The sequence goes on from NC_087288.1 coordinate 14,281,023, forward strand.
GCAAATGTGAGAGGGAAAAAAAAAGAGAAAATCTTATGCAGCTGAGTGTGAGAAAGGAGCTATCAATCTAGATGGTGCATCAGTAGGATCCAGAAGCACACAATTACTAGAGACCAGCTGATGTTTTAAGTTTAGATATACATACACACACACACATACATATATTAAAATCAGGACTAAATGACTTTGTTAATCTGCTCAAGTGTATCTGGAATTCAGTTCTATGTGACAAAATCTGAGTGCCATTTATCAGCTTATTTATTATGAAGTGGATTAGATTTCAGTGCTATAACGACAAAATTTGGCTTGTGGTTTTGTAGTTAATTAGTTTTGCATTAAAGATAGAATCATAGAATCAACGAGGTTGGAAGAGACCTCCAAGATCATCCGGTCCAACCTAGCACCCAGCCCTAGCCAGTCAACCAGACCATGGCACTAAGTGCCTCATCCAGGCTTTGCTTCAACACCTCCAGGGATGGTGACTCCACCACCTCCCTGGGCAGCCAATGCCAATCACTCTCTCTAGCAAGAACTTCCTCCTAACATCCAGTCTAGACCTCCCCTGGTACAATTTGAAACTGTATCCCCCTTGTTCTGCAATGAAATTGCTCAAATCATATGGAAAAACTAATTTTCTTCAAAATTTCTGCTACTTTTGCAAATGTTCTCAAGTAGTTGAGTTAAAATATGATACTTCTAAGGCACTTAGTTGCTAATGTTCATTTAATAAATGGATACTTCACATCTCTTCATGAAGCAATACAGTGGCTTGAAGATTTCCATTGCATGTTGGCTACATTTTGAAATATTGAACTATTGTCCTCATCCACTTCTCCCAGACAAAAATCCTTTCTGGACCTTAACAATAAGGCTATGGTATGGGAAAGTCAATCAAGAATTTTTCTCTTCGAAAATGGACCCATCTTTTTTTTTTTTTATACTGTGCCCAGAGAAGAAAAATACCAAACTGATGGAATAATGTTGTCCCTGAGGGTGACAGAAAGGGAGGAAAGATGTTAAGAGGAAGTTCTTCAGCATGAGAGTGGTGAGAGCCTGGAATGGGTTGCCCAGGGAGGTGGTTGAGGCCCCATCCCTGGAAGTGTTTAAGCCCAGGCTGGGTGAGGCTGTGGCCAGTCTGATCTAGGGTAGGGTGTCCCTGGGCATGGCAGGGGGTTTGGAACTAGATGATCCTTGTGGTCCCTTCCGACCCTGACTGATTCTATGATTCTAAAGCAATGTGTCCTCAAACATTCACATAATTTAATCTGAAACTGCAAACATTATTAAACACCAATCATAACAGTACAGTTCCTGCTTCATAGCACTCTGAAGAGGAGATAAAACTGCTTAGCTGTTAATTTCTAATGATGTAAACACATTTGGATTTTTGATGTTATATCCATATCTCCTGCATTATTAGCTCTGGGTTTACAAGAAACTAATTTATTACCTTTAATCATTTTGCACTTGAATTAAAAGGTGAATTAAAGTATTTATTTTAAAGTACTTTTGTTGAGAAGATGTGTTCATGTGATGGCAGATGTAAATTAGCTGATAAAACACCTATGCATTCCTTAGCTTTACTGCAGTCTAAACTGTGTGCATGTTTTCATGTATAGTTGAAAAAAACCCCTGGCTGAATTTACTTCCTCTGGTATTGTAATTTCATTCCACAAAAAACACATTAACCAATTACTGTTCTTGTAATTAACCAGTAGTCTAATGTACAGTTTTCTTACCCCAGTCCATTAACAGCTGCTCAAAAAATGTAGTAATTAATGGTTTCATTTATTTTTGGCAAATCTGCAACTCGACAAATAGTTTTCTATCTGCTGCAAATTAGGACTCTTTCCCAAACAACAGATGACATGGTGGGAAAGATGAAGCAGGCAGAATCTTTGCACATCTTTGTCTCTTTAGAAGATCAAATAAAGAGCAGCTGTAATTCTGTTTGTCACATCTGTGTACAAAATTACTATGATCCTTATCATCAGATGAAAATGAACAAGTGTTGTACATTTGTACAAATGGAGGTTTCCCTTCCAAAGTGTGAAAGACAAAGTGGTATTTCTAACCAAAGCAACAGCACACTTCTGAAACACTGCCATCAAGTTTGGTGTTATTTTCTCTGAGGAACTTTCTTTGAATATTAATTCATAGAGAATATTGTCAGTTATAAAAAGTGAATGTACTTGAAAGTCATCCTCTAGCATCACCACAAGTCAGAACTTCAAATCAGACTAAGAAAAACTATGAAAAGACCAGAAAGAGTCAGTTGCAGAAAACAGTGAAGCTGCAACTAACACTCTGGGGTTTTGTTGACCCTTTCTTTGTATTTGATGTTGTTTAGTAACTTCTGATGTATTTCCTTTACATAATCCTTCTTGTACTACTTCCAGAGTTTACTTTCCTGAATATCTCCTCCAAATGTCCAAATACCCCTATTTCAGTCTGTGCTGCTCACCATGGCAGGTGAGGATCTTGAATACCTCTTGTCAGATAAAATAGAGTAGCAACAGGTGATGCATGGACTACTGGTACACAGGCCTCCTGTCACAGTGCAGTAATGTTTGAGTAGATGACTTTCGATGATTTAAAAAGAAAAAGAAACCTACTACATCTGCCTCAAACTATGGTCTATGAGAAGTGGACAACTGGTTCATACTGAGGTGCTGATACACTGACCAGACTGCTAACACAGCACTGGTTAGCTAGTTGAAACATAATCTGCTCCACCTTGAAATCACTTTTATGAGTTAATGTTTTTCCAAACCAAAAATGAACTGTATAAGAAGTAAAAACAGTTCTGGAGCTCCCGACACAAAAAAGACATGGAATTGTTAGAGTGAGTACAGAGGAGAGCCACAAAGATGCTTAGAGAGCTGCAGCAGCTCTGCTCTGAGGACAGGCTACAAGAGTTGGGGCTTTTCAGTCTGCAGAAGAGAAGGCTTTGAGGAGACCTTAGAGTGGCCTTACACTACCTGAAGGGGGCTACAGGAAGTCTGCGAAGGGACTACTGACAAGGTCTCATAATGACAGGTCAAGGGGGAATGGGTTTAAACTGGCAGAGGGGAGATTCAAACTAAATCTTAGGAAAGGGTTCTTTGCAGTGAGGGTGGTGAGACACTGGCACAGGTTGCCCAGGGAGGTTGTGGCTGCTCTCTCCCTGGAGGTGTTGAAGGCCAGGCTGGATGAGGCCTTGGGCAGCCTGTTGTAGTGGGAGGTGTCCCTGCCTATGGCAGGGGACTGGAACTGGATTATCCTTGAGGTCCCCTCCAACCTAAACCATTCTACAATTCTACGATTCCACCCCCATTTTAAAGAAGTCCTTTTCTCCCTATTAAAGATCTTTAAAGAGGCATTTGAGTACGGAAAGTCAACACAGTAAAGTTATCAAGATATGGCAAAAAGAAAAAGATAAGCAGCAAAACTTTGGGCACCTTCTTTGCATTTTTTTCAATTCAAGCACGTGTCATAAATTCTACTTACATAACAGTAAGAAAAAAAACCAGATGTGGATAAACCCATTAGTGATTCTTAACAGTAACACATCATAAAATAAGACACAAGACCATTAAGTGTAGAAAAGAAAACAATTACACAAGTTTAACTTATTCAATAATCTGCTGTTTTCCCAATCTACAATCCTGTTGTAACTAGATTACAGCATAATTTAACTAGTTATGGCATCATCTGTATGACTAGAGGCAAAATACTAAGTTGCTTCCTTATCTTGGTTATTCTGTCAAATAAGGATAAGATTAATTCCTAACTTCACCAAGGTATTGTAAGGAGAAATGTATTAAATACATAGAGACAGGCAGATGGTAGTACAATGAAGGTCTCATGTATTTGGCAATAAAATGATAAATTCAAAACTATGCTGTAGCAACTCAGAAAAATGCTGCCTCCATTGCTGACCAAATGAATCTCTTAGCTCTGGGGAATCTTCTTTAGGTAGAATTCATTTTAATAAAAAAAAGAAGTGGCTTAAGAAAATGTCTTTTACCTCATGATGGGCGCAGGCAAACTGTGAGCCCACAATCAGCTACGGCAGCTCAGCTGCCTAGCAGCAACTTGTTAACTCACCATAACTCAATCATGTTCAATTGTTTGCCCACAGCCTCAGGCTAAAGACAGACATTTGGTCTGCTAACAACTGCACCAGATGAAGACATTACTATCCCAAGCTATTTGTTATCACACATCTGCTGGAGATTATCATCTCCACAGCTCTGCTGAGGGAGAAATCACATGGTACAGTTTGTACAAAACCATGCAATTTAATTTAAATAGGTGAGTTGAGCTAACCAGGCTGGTTTTACCCACAGCATGTAAAAGACCAGACAAAAAACAAACCTTCACTGGCAAAAGAGCAGTGGAGTTGGATGAATGTACAATTTCAAGCAGGGTGACTGAACTGGGGAGGGAACTACTCCTCTCCTAATGCAGGGTGATAATGAAAATAGGTAACTTTTTAAAGGCTACACAGGTGTACAGTGTCAATGTTTAAGAGATAAAGATAACCACAATTTCTAAAGATAAAGGATCAGCGCCTACTGATCTCCCTCTCCAGGTATTCATTAAAGGAAGTATTTGACAACATTCAAAACTTACTTCAGAATAACCCGGTATATATACATACCAGAAGCCAACTGCCTCACAGAAAACCATAGTTTGGCATGATGATTTTCATCTATTATTATCAAAAATAAGTGATTTGAAGGCACACTGACATCTTAACAGAACAACATAAAAACTCTGTAAGATATTGTACACAAAAACCCCTCTAGGAACAGACACCTTAGACCAGTGCCCATCCATTCAGTGTTGAATCTTTTGCTTTTTGAAGGGGCAGAAAATAAGCCGGAGGGTAGAACTAGATTTCTTTTTAATAAGTCTTTGCAATGAAATTTTTCTTGTCAAAATATGATATAAGAACAATTTAAGTGTTGTAGCATATGAGTTATGTTCTTGATTTCAAAAGCATGTATGCATAATGGTAATTTTATACATTTTTCCACACTTAACTTAGATGCCAGAAGCACAAATCTTATTTTGGCATCCATTTAAAGCTGATGTTTACTAAAGAGATTAAGTTTAATAAATGTTGCTGGATAAAGCCACCAATAAAATCTAATCCTCATACTCAGGACTGTGCCATATAAAATAAATTCTTTAAAGTATATCACGAAAGAACCCAGAAGAGCTCTGAAAACATCCCAAAAGGATGGTGTCATTTCTTATATAAAAATGTGAGAGTTAAGAAATCAATAAATTCACAAAGAGTATTAATAAGAGCTGAAACATTAACTTACCTGCTAGCTGTTTTCACAGAGCTGCTCTTCTTGTGTCCTCTCTCTGAGCGGTTGTCGCGCAGGAGTTGAAGCTATTAAAAAAAGGTATGTTCAAAATTGTTTCACAAACAATGCCTTTATTTGCTTCCTAGAAATGTTATTCTGGCCGTGCCATTAATCATAAAATCATAGAATCAGTCAGGGTTGGAAGGGACCACAAGGATCATCTAGTTCCAACTGCCCTGCCATGGGCAGTGACACCATTTCCTAGATCAGGCTGGCGAGAGACCCATCCAGCCTGGCCTTAAACACCTCCAGGGATGCGGCCTCAACCACCTCCCTGGGCAACTCATTCCAGGCTCTCACCACTCTCATGCTGAACAACTTCCTCCTCAGATCCCATATGAATCTATCCACCTTTGTCCCATTCTCTCCTGTCTCAAGTAATCTTTTAATAGCTTTCACTCAAGGCTCAGTGACAGACATCCAACAGGATTTCACAGGGTTAGCTCATATTTTGAGATCTACCAATTTAAAATTCTTAAATAACTAAAAATGCAAAATTGAAAGCCTTCCCCAAGCTGGTTAGAAAGCCATGAAACTATCCTTACTATCCTACCTGTAAATTTCTCCAATTTTCAAAATTCCAAATAAACTTTTCAAAAGTGCATTAGAAAAAGTGTTGGAGAACACTTACATTATGAAAAAGTGTTCAGGTTGGCACTTGAAGCTAAGCAGTTATGAAACAGTTATTAAACTGTTCTAAGCCCCAGGAGCTTTTGTAATTTGAAAATTGCAGAAGCATCAAAACCACAGTATTAAAGCTTCCCATAAGAGAAGAGGAGGCTTAGGGACTGCACTGCTGCTTACAACTACCTGAAGGGAGGTTGTAGCCAGGTGGGGGTTGGTCTCTTCTGCCAGGTAACCAGCAACAGAACAAGGGGACACAGTCTCAAGTTGTGCCAGGGGGAGGTATAGGCTGGATGTTAGGAGGAAATTCCTCCCAGAGAGAGTGATTGGCATTGGAATGGGCTGCCCAAGGAGGTGGTGGAGTTGTCGTCCCCTGAGGTGTTCAAGGAAAGACTGGAAGAGGCACTTAGTGCCATGGTCTAGTTGACTGGCTAGGGCTGGGTGCTAGGTTGGACTGGATGATCTTGGAGGTCTCTTCCAACCTGGTTGATTCTATGACAATCATAGGGAAGTAGGAATAATGAAGGATTCGTTTAACTAAAACTGTGCCTCAGCTTTTGGAACAAGCTCTGATTTACTCTACTTTTAGACAAATAAAGAAAGATTTTTTTTTTTCCCCAAACTGTTTCCAATACTCAAAAGTCTATTCCCAGTTTTATGGTGAAGAGAAGGCTTCGAGGAGACCTTAGAGTGGCCTTACACTACCTGAAAGGGGCCCACAGGAAGGCTGGGGAGGGATTATTGACAAGGTCTTGTAATAACAGGACAAGGGGTAATGGGTTTGAAGTGGCAGAGGGGAGATTCAAACTAAATCTTAGGAAAGGGTTCTTTGCAGTGAGTGTGGTGAGACACTGGCACAGGTTGCCCAGGGAGGTTGTAGCTGCTCCCTCCCTGGAGGTGTTCAAGGCCAGGCTGGATGAGGCCCTGAGCAACCTGTTCTAATGGGAGGTATCCCTGCCTATGGCAGGGGGTTGGAACTGGATGATCCTTGAGGTCCTGTCCAACCTAAACCATTCTATGATTTGTCAGGATGAGTAAAGTGGCACTAACATTAAAAATACTGTTAAAAGTTTACTTAAAAAGTGGAAACAAGACAGCATGAAAACCCCAAATGTATCTTGAAACTAATCATATATCGAAGGAGGTATGACATAAAAGACTGTTTAGAAAAAGACTACAAGTAAAGTGGATCTAATAGTCACAGCATATGCACTTCAAAATCCCCTGGAAATGAGGAAATGCTGAACCTTATGACTTGGCTAACCACACCTTAATGTTGTATATGAGTATGAACTCCAAAAAATGACTCCTACCTATAGAGTTACACCTGATTAATTTTCCCCCAACTGTCTATAACATACTACTTATAGAAGAAATGCTTCTTGTCATTTCAGCTATCAAGTCCTCAGATGCAGTAAAAGAGTGCAGCATGAATTTAGAAGGAAATCTGAAGGATGTGTAAATGTTAAGACAACTTGTTCTGACGTCTCCTTGCAAAATAACTGTTTCATTTTCTTAACATCAACAAACCAAGGCCACTTTCAATTCATGTTTAAACATAGTGAACATGTGTTCAGTTCTGGGCCCGCCAGTTTAGGAGGGACATTGAGATGCTTGAGCGTGTCCAGAGAAGGGCAACGAGGCTGGTGAGAGGCCCTGAGCACAGCCCTACGAGGAGAAGCTGAGGGAGCTGGGATTGGTTAGCTTGGAGAAGAGGAGGCTCAGGGCAGACCTTACTGCTGTCTACAACTACCTGAAGGGTGGTTGTGGCTAGGAGGAGGTTGCTCTCTTCTCTCAGGTGGCCAGCACCAGAACGAGAGGACACAGCCTCAGGCTGCGCCAGGGGAAATTTAGGCTGGAGGTGAGGAGAAAGTTCTTCCCTGAGAGAGTCATTGGACACTGGAATGGGCTGCCCAGGGAGGTGGTGGAGTCGCCGTCCCTGGAGCTGTTCAAGGCAGGATTGGACGTGGCACTTGGTGCCACGGTCTAGCCTTGAGCTCTGTGGTAAAGGGTTGGACTCGATGATCTATGTGGTCTCTTCCAACCTTGGTGATACTGTGATACTGTGAAAATCAGTGAGATATTTTCACCAATACATGCACCATGATGGACATTTAACAGTTAATTTTTTACTGCTTTGGTCATTTTAACCAATGAAATGCATAAAAATGGAACTGAAGAGCCCCTTCACTTGTCACTGTTCCATATCTCCTAATTTTTTGAGTCAAATCTTTTGCTTTTCAGCATTTGGAGAAATGCAGCACTTGGAGAGACACAAAGATTTAAAGGAATGATTGGACTTTTCATTTAAGCTGTTAATAGTCAAAGATATTTAACTGGAGTCACTAATTAAAGATTTTTAATTAAGGGCCTGGTTGTTAATGTTTCCTTACAAGAAAACATGAAATCATATTTGCTTTGTTTATAACTTCTTATAACATTAGTCTACTATCTCTGGAGCAGAGGTAGTTAAATTCCTTTATATATTTCAAGTAAACTGTTCTTGATCAAAGCAGTTCTTACCTGGTTGTGCTCCTTCCTAGCCCCAGGGCTAAACCAGTGGCTGTGGGAGAAGAAGAAAAGACATGTTTAACAATATAAGTAACAAAGCACATGCTGTCATATGACCAGTCTGTACGTGCTTTTGGGTATTTTATTGTCTGCCAGGAAAAATACAGCCTTTGGCTATGCTTTATTGAACTCTCTCTCTCTGTAACAGTTCTGAAAGAATGCACCACAAACATAACTTCTGAGTAGCTACTGGCTTTACAGGTAATTATGTTTAGGTTTTATATGTTGTGGTATAAAATAGTAAATGATTGCATTTTAACATACTACAGTGCATGCACTATAAATAAAAAATAATTCCATATTTAATACTGATGTGTTATTATAGACGAAAAAAGTTTTAAAGTAGTGTGGAGTACCTGGTAATTGTTAATGTATTATTTCACAAACTGAGGTCTGAATTTGAATCTAAAGTGAAATTCAAAGTCCATGAATTCAGTGACTTCTGCTTCCGTACATATGTACAGTTTTGACTATTGGCAGCCTTACTTCATAGAGATGAAAATGTGGACTAAGACATGGAATATTGTGTCCAGTTCTGACAACCTCATCATAAGGAGACAGAGCTGTTGGAGAGCCACAAAAGTGATCCAAGGGCTGGAGGACCTCTGCTGTGAGCATAGACTGCAGGAACTGGGGTTTTTCAGCCTAGAGAAGCTGCCGAGGAACCTTATAGCTGCCTTCCAGTACCTGAAGGGATCCTACAGGAAGGCTGGAGAGGGACTTTTCATAAGGCTGTCCAACAATAGGACAAGTAGGAATGGCTTTAAGCTGAAGAAGAGTAGCTTTAGACTGGATCTTAGGAAGACGTTCATCAGTATGAGGGTGGTGCGACTCTGGAAAATGTTGCCCAGGGACGTTGTGGATGCCCTCTCCAATAGAGTGTTCAAGGATAGGTTGGATGAGGCCTTGAACAGCTTAGTCTAGTTGAGAGGTGTCCCTGCCCGTAGCATGGAGGTTGGAGAAGATGATCTCTTAAGGTGCCTTTCAACCTGAGCCAGTCTATAATTCTATGTCATGCAAAGATGAGAACTCACAATGAGACTTTTCCCTCAATAGCAGTTAAGTATATTAATATTGGTTCACAGCCACACTGTGATCACATAGAACTAAATTAACAGCCAAATCTATCTGTAGTGAGCATTATACAGACCTAGGACAAATCTTGACACTTGCAAAATGAAAAGGAGATGAAAAAAAATAAAACAAAGGAAATCGCATATAGTACCTACATACTACTCAGGTAAGAAACAGACTTTGGGCAAAGCATAAAATAATGCCATCCATAAGAGATAGGTTTTGGGCAAAGCATACAATAATGCCATTCATTATTGTATTGCACAGAAATTACATTATCAGCATCTATACTTGCAAGTTCTAGGAGTGTAACCAAAGATTTAAGCTTAACCCAGTCATGTATTTTCTGAAGTAGTTAAAATCCCTCTACAACTACCTTAAAGAACAATAGTGAGGGGTAAGTGCTGGTCTCTTCTCACAGGTAATTTGTGACAGAACAAGAGGGAATTATTAAATAAAGATCATCATGTAACTGAGGCTCTCTTATTACATGTTTTTACAGTTGTAAAATGTGGCTTTGGGGCACAGGCACTACCGTAAAGCAAATGACAACAAAAAGGCTGTAACTCTCATCACTGATGCTTACTCATGGTGAAGAGAATCCTGGGACAAGTGAACTGTTTTCCTGCTACTGCCTGCTCCTGGAGTTATCTAATGGAAAAAAAACAAAAAGTAGGAAAGAAAAGAGTTTTTGAACAATGGGTCAGCATTAATAAACAATCACAGTGTTTGTTTATTAAGAAAACATATCACAAATACTAAATACAAATTAGAGATACCAGGTAACAGTAGAAAATATAAGACACTAGATTCACTAAATGTGGTGTGCTAGTTTGAAGCAGGCTAGAATGTTTTGGTGAGCAGAATCAGATTACAGGCTGTAAACAGAAAACAATGTTGATGCCTACTTCCCTCATAGGCTTGCTGAGATGTATGAAAACATAAGTCAAAACATAGATAAGACACTCGGCACCACTCTCACTTGGGCTGCTGGCTGAGCTGCATCGCTCTAATCTCACCCTCCATTTTTGGGACTAATCCACTTTGCTTCCTAACCCCTGTATTGTTCCTTGGGACTGGGGTAAGGTTGAGAGGGGTAGGGGGAAAGTGAATGGGTGGCTGACAGCCCCTGCTGGGGATTGAGGTTTCTGGGAGGGGAGTTGTGTTTCTGTGTTACCTTTTTAACTTGTATATTTCTGTCTATAACTGTATATACTGTAAATTTCTGTTTGTATATTGTGCTAGCTGTAAATATAAGCTTCATTCATATTTCCAGAGCTAGCTGAACCTAGTCTGGGTGATTTCCAAAGTGTGGGGGGGCAGGGAACACCCAAACCATCACATGTAGTTAGCAGCGTCTGCAATTTTACAGTCAAGTTTGAGTGTGGAATGTGCTATGTAGCATCAACCAATGCTTTATGTCTGCTTCTGATTGAATGCCAGATCATGACATTTACACATCTTGGGGACCTAAGTCAGTTTTGAAAAGTCCACGAAGAACTTTAGCTCAAAAAAAATGAAAGCTGTTTTGAAAACAATCATATTTAACATACTATCCACATTTATACATAATACACCAATAAATTTACTCACAAAAACCTCCCCACCTTTGCACCACAACACTGAAATGCAAGGTTCAGGACAGTAGGATAGACAGCAAATATAAGGTAACTTTTACCAAAGTGTCCTCTAGTTTTTGTCTAATGTTTTATATATACGGAAACCAAAACCACATAGAATCATAAAATGCATCAGGTTGGAAGAGACCTCCAACATCATCCAGTCCAACCTAGCACCCAGCCCTAGCCAGTCAACTAGATCATGGCACTAAGTGCCTCATCCAAGTTTTCTTGAACACCTCCAGGGGCACCAACTCCACCACCTCCCTGGGCAGCCCATTCCAATCCCAATCACTCTCTCTGCCAAAAACTTCCTCCTAACAGACAGCCTATATTTCCCCCTGGCACAACTTTAGACTGTGTCCCCTTGTTCTAGTGCTGCTTGCCTGGCAAAAGAGACCAACTTCCACCTGGCTAGAACCTCTCTTCAAGTAGCTGCAGACAGCAATGAGCTCTGCCCTGAGCCTCCTCTTCTGCAGGCTGCACACCCCCAGCTCCCTCAGCCTCTCCTCACAGGGCTGTGCTCCAGGCCCCTCACCAGCTTTGGCGCCCTCCTGTGGACACATTCCAGTACCTCAACATCTCTCTTGAACTGAGGAGCCCAGAACTGGATACAGCACTCAAGATGTGGCCTGACCAGTGCACAGCACAGGGGCAGAATAACCTCCCTTGTCCTGCTGGCCACACTGTTCCTGATCCAGGCCAGGATGCCATTGGCTCTCTTGGCCACCTGAGCACACTGCTGCCTCATGTTCAGCTACTATGTACCACTACCCCCACGTCCCATTCTGCTGTGGCCAAAGTGTAGAATCCTGCACTTAGCCCTGTTAAATCTCATCCCATTGGCCTCTGCCCACCTACCCAGTCTATCAAGATCCCTCTGCAGGGCTCTCCTACCCTTCAACATCTGCAAACTTACTGCTAAACAATATACTCAGAGAAAGATTGATTTTAAGAATGCACATGCAGTCCTTTGCAGATTATAATATCCAATTACTTCTCAAGAATGCATTCAGCTTTATTTTTGAACCTGCTCAATTTATCCACACATGCAGATGGGTAAAACCAGAAGAGTAATAAATCACTTGATGAAACTGGTGCTTTTAGAATCAGAGAAGGTGGCAAACTCTTCCTGTTGTGAAAAAAAATGACAGGTCTACAGTTTACAGTCAGTAAATGACCAGAAGTGAGAATGAACTCAAATTTTCTGCCAGCTTTGAAAGGAGACCACAAAAACTTGATATCAATATATGGCTTGGCCTTGTCATAAGTACATAATCAGAAGGTTCACAAATAAAAGCAGGCTAATGTTTATTGAAAGAACAATGCATTCAACTTTTAGAGCGGGATATCCCCACTTTTCTGGTGTCATGATCGAGAAAAAACAGGGCAGTCTGAGCTCCAAGTCTGGAGAACCTCTAAAGAACACACTGAGTAACTTGAAAGCTCCATGTGGTTAAAATATTTGACCAAAATCTGTTTCTTCGATCTGAAGAATGATAACACTTGGGGCCAAACTAAAGCACTGTCATTTTTCTGGCTGATGGTGACTGAAAAGAGTTGGTATTACCTCATGGCAGTGGGATTGGAACTAGATGATCCTTGTGGTCCCTTCCAACCTTGACTGATTCTATGATTCTACCTTACCACAGAAAAATCTATGCAAACATAGAAAGCCTTCGTAGAGAAAAACATGGCATCTACATGGAAGAAGATCACCTACTCCTGCTTTACCTGCATCTGGAATTTACTCTTTTGCTACTTACTAAACTTACATAGCTACATGAGAATAATAAAATAGTGACCAAATGTTATTTCTGCAATACTGTAGTTCACCTAAGAATAAGAGTGAGAAGCACTGGTTCACAAAGAGAGACCTAGAAACATTAACAAGTGATTTTAATATGCAATTGCCAAACATTAATAACCAAACTGTTACTTTAACACTGTAGGCAAACACGGTAGAGATGTAGCTCAGCTCTTGAGAGTTACATCCTGCATTAATCTCAAAATGAGGTTTTCATGCTATTCCAGTGGGTATCCCTGGAATATAGTAATCCATTTTCTACACTGTGGCTATAAGAAAAGCCGACTGTGCCTATGTCATGCTTTGTTAGAGGTTCATGATCACATTATCTCATGGTGGACCTGACACTTTTATTCAGTTTACAGTATGTTCTGTGTACAGGCAACTTATTTCCTTTGCCAGGGCTGCTGACAACCTTTTCCACACTATATTAATCTTGTTTACAGACTTTATCTTGGTACAAATATCAGAAAACTGAACTTTTTATCTCAGGGAGAAAATAAAAAACATGTTGACAGAAGCAAAAGCTATTTTCTGGACTAAAATTGGTTGTTTACCTGCAGCCATACTCATGGAAACAAGTTTAAGTTGCCAGCTTACTGAAAATACATAATCTAAAATTTAATAAGCATAGCAATTTTAAGGGAAAATCACTCCAGAAATTGCAAGTTTAAAAATAACCAATATAAACCACAGAAATATATTTCCCCACTCATTTACAGGAGAACATGAACTTGTCTGGATTACAGTTACAACTGATCACAAACAACACTGCTCAGGTTTCTCTCGCACATCCCAAGTAACTTCAGTTACCAAACAGAATTACTTCTAAAACCAAACTCACAATCCATACATATTAGCTTCTTGCACAAAATTGAATGCTGATTATTGCAAGATTCACAATATGGTAATGCAAATAAATTCCTACTTGCAAAACCTATTTAAGGCAAAGAAAAACTAAACAAAACCTAACACCCATCCCCGTGTACCAACTCATCAAATCAACTCCAGAGATGTGCTGGATCATATAATCATAGAATCAACCAGGTTGGAAGAAACCTCCAAGATCATCCAGTCCAACCTATCCCCCAGCCCTATCCAGTCAACTAGACCATGGCACTAAGTGCCTCATCCAGGCTTTTCTTGAGACACTGAAATGCCTTGGAAATGCTCAATAACTTTTCAATCTTTTTAGCACTGTATTTAATAGTTTGTGTTTGCAGAAGTCACACTACCCCATAAACAAATACAATCACAGTCACATTGGAACTTTGGTAATTATAACTAATATACAGATTGAAAGTATTTCTAACTATTTTCTCTAGTTGAGAATAGTAGCTTTAATTAAAAAATACTAGATATAGCAAAAGATTAGGAATCATCTCAGAGAATAAAATTTCAACCTTCAAAAAGTGCAAAAGGAACATCATGAGTCTTCACACTGTCCAGTTGTGCTGCAATTTGTACTGTGACTTAGTAGCATAAAGAAGGCAAAATAAGCAGGAGTGTAAAGGGAAACTAGGGAAACCTTTGAGCCTTCTTGCTTGTCATCTTCCTCCCGTGCAAAGTCTCAACAGCAGCACATTACACAACAGATACTGCAATCTACACTTGTTACAGCTGTTTAAATATGAGTAAGGCTTAAAGTAATCTTTGAACTCAGTTTCTCCTGGCTACAAGTCCTTTTACCACTACCTAGAAACATAGAATCAGTCAGGGTTGGAAGGGACCACAAGGATCATCTAGTTCCATCCCCCCTGTCACGGGCAGGGATACCCTACCCTAGATCAGGCTGGCCAGAGACCCATCCAGCCTGGCCTTAAACACCTCCAGGGATGGGGCCTCAACCACCTCCCTGGGCAACCCATTCCAGCCTCTCACCACTTTACTGTTGAAGAACTTCCTTCCCATGTCCAGTCTGAATCTCCCCAGTTCCAGCTTCGCTCCATTCCCCCTAGTCCTGTCACTCCCTCATAGCCTAAGAAGTCCCTCCCTAGTTTTTTTGTAAGCCCCCTTCAGATACTGGAAGGCCACAAGAAAGTCACCTTGCAGCCTCCTCTTCTGCAGACTGAATAGCCCCCACTCCTTCTGCCTGTCCTCATAGGAGAGGTGGTCCAGCCCTCTGAGCACCCTCGTGGCCCTTCTCTGGACATGCTCTAGCACATCCACTTGAAGGAGATGACAAGGTGGTGGCTACATAATGTTTGTGCAGCCTCCCTGAAACACATGTACTCCAACTCAGAAAAAAAGCTCTATTTTGCAAAGATTGCTCTGAGCAATTATGACCTATACTAACAGACACAGCAACACAATAAAATATTAAAGACTAAGTGGTTTTGCCTCAAAAGACTTAACCCTGCACACTGCTTCCTGAGGTACTTTGTAGGACAAACTTCAGAAGTGATATATGGAAACATGGTGGGGTTAAACAGAAAAACAAGAGAGGATTTCACTCTGCAGAAATAAGGTTGAGCACAGTAAATGTTATTTGAAAATGCTAATAAATCAGAATATTTCAGTTGGAAGGGGCACACATAACAATTATTCAATCCCACCTCCTGACCATTTCAGAGCTGATCAGAATTTACAGCATGCTATTAAGGGCATTGTCCAAACACCTCCTCAACACTTACAAGTTTGGGTATCAATCAGCTCTCTATGAAATCTGTTCCAGCGTTTGACCACCCTCTTGGGAAAGAAGTATTTCCTAATGTCCAGTCTGAACCATCCTTGACTCAGCTTTCAACCATTCCCACACACCCTATCGTTGGATCCCAGGGAGATCAGCATCTCCCCTCTCTACCTCTGCTCTTCAGGAAGTTGTGAAAAGTAGTGAGATTGACACCCTCAGGTTCCTTTTCTCCAAACTAGGCAAGTCCAAAGTTCTCAGCTACTCAGCCTCCATCCCTGTCATCAGCTTTGCTGCCCTCTTCAAAACACCTTCATGGACCTTCACATTGTTCTTAAATCCTGGGGCACAGAATTACAGGATTAGCAAGGTAAGGTTGCAGCATTGCTGAATATAGTGGGACAATAACCTCTTCTGACTAGCTGGTCATGCTACATAGGAATGTGTTCCAGGGGAAGCAATAGAGAAAAATCTATTCTCTATACTTTACTGTGCTGACTAAGAGCAATTTCTATTTTCAGCATCACTATATTATCACTCATTTTATACCCCTTCTTCACTAGAAGCATAGGAAATCACCTATGCTACAAAGCTCTAGATTTAAAATGTCTTAAAAACACAGATGAAAATTCTTTGACTTGGAGCAATACAGAAAACAAAAAGCTTTCACAGCATACATTACTGAGTCACTGCCATAACCCCATCTTGACATTGCCGTTACATTTTTATTCCCCTTCTACAAACACAACATTGCTGAAGGGCCCAAACTGACCATTCCAGAGAAGCATCTCTTTAATGCACAGATTACCTTGAAGTAATGCTCAAACTCCTACAAAATCTTCATGAAAACATGGATCACTGGTAGAATCATTCTCTCTTAGTTTCTTGCTACTTTAAGTTATAATTCTGACCTCTTGCCTGCATAGCATTGTAAAAAAATCAATGGATCTTTGCCATCCTGCCTGCACAATATAGGCATGGGATAAGGAATTAGAAAAACCCCAAGAAAACCAGGTTGAAAGATGTTGACTTTAATCCCTTTATAGGCTTAATAAATAAAAGTAACACCAAAAAAAAAAAAAAAAACAAACCAAACTGAAAGAGTTACACACAGTAGATAAAAGGAGATTAATTGTATTTCTTGGAGTTTAAGAGTATGTCCCAGCTCCTCAGTCTCTCTAGTTATTTCACATGCTGTTAACACTCTTCTCTATATTTCTTTTCACACAACTGACCAAAATACCTCTCTTAGAATCATAGAGTCATAAAATCAACCAAGTTGGAAGAGACTTCTAAGATCATCAAGTCCAACCTAGCACCCAGCCCAAGACAATCAACTAGATCATGTCACTAACTGCCTCAGCCAGGCTTTTCTAGTGCCTCATTCAGTCTTTCCTTGAACATCTCCAGGGATGGTGACTCCACCACCTCCCTGGGCAGCCCATTACAATACATCCCTCAGCAAGACTGGAGGTTGTGTCCACTTGTTCTGTTGTTGGTTGCCTGGGAGAAGAGACCAACCCCTACCTGGCTACAACCTCCCTTCTGGTAGTTATAGACAGCAATGAGGTCACACCTGACCCCTGAGCCTCCTCTTCTGCAGGCTGCACACTGCAGCTCCCTCAGCCTCTCCTCACAGGGCTGTGTTCCAGGCCCCTCACCAGCTTCATTGCCCTTCTCTGGACATGTTCCAGTATCTCAACATCTCTCTTGAATTGGGAAGCCCAGAACTGTACTCAAGTTGTGGCCTCACCAGTGGTGAGTACAGGCAAAGAATAACCTGCCTTGTCCTACTGGCCACCCTGCTCCTGATCCAGGCCAGGATGCCAACTCATCTATAAATCTCAACTATAAAAGCAAAACAGGAATTTCTCTGGAAATCTTTGCTTTACATTTTCCTCTTTCTCTGTTGCTTTTGAACTTGATATTAAATCATTGCAAACTTTAAACAAAAAACACTTAAGCCTGGCTGTAAAGTTTTTTGTTTGTTTGTTTGCTTTAAATGGGAACACTTAGAGAAAAATATCACAGAACATGATTTCTCCTAAATCTTTGTCAAAGAGATAAGTTTAAAACAAATCATTTGGTCTACAGAGAGAGAATTAGGGGGAAATGAAAAGTGCAAGTGTCCTGTCTGCAAGGAATTCAGTAGGAGAGATTCTTTTGAGATTACTAACATTTAATATGAAATAGCACAATATGACACCACTGCTCCAACAGCAGCTCACAGCACTCATCTCTAAAACAGACTGACCACTTAAAACTCAAGAATAAAACATAAATCAGAACCTATTTTCATATGAAATTAATTCCTTCTTAGAAGGCAAAGCTCCTCAGGAAAGCATAAACACATCCCACAGCACCACTGTTTTAATTTTTTTTAGTTAGGGAAGGGAAAACCTTCAGGGCATCTGTCTGGATCATACTACATATAGCAACAATACAAAGGTTTTGTTTCCCAATTTTGCTACTTCATTGCTCTGTTAGTAGCTAAGTTAAACAAATTCTATTTAAATGAAACCAAATTTCCCTTAATACAAGGAGCTACTAATTCAATGCTGCAGTAATATGCTATGCACATTAAAGAAGATACATCTTGATATTTTATGTTAGATGCAAAACTTATTCTTAGGTGAAATCTTAACCTCACTAATTCAACAGGATTTTGCTTTCTGTAGTGCCCAGACTGTATCCTTATTAGCTAAGAATGATCTAAAATGCTGAGTGTTCTCACTTGTAAGACTGCCACCAACAAGCGTATGCCACACAGGAACACAGACAGCAGGAAAAAAGGAGCAGTGATAAGGGTATTAGCCTTGACTTAGGAGATGCAGGTTCAATTCCTTGCTCCACTGAAGGCCTCCTGTTCTGCAGAAAAAAACAACCCAAGAAAAACATAAAAATGAAACCTTCTCCCTCCAAGCAATCTGTAACAATAAAAATCGTACGTCAACAAAGTGTGTTACCAAAGAACTTGCTTTAATACTGCTTGAAGTATTGTACTGAGGGTGATTTTTATTCCTCCTTTGCTTTACAAGAGAAATGTCAGCACTAAATCCATTTGCATTTATAAGCAGAATTACTCAGAACTCTTTGCAGGTATAAGTCACACCACGATAGCTCATAGCAGCATAAGCTTGCTCAGAGCCATGCACACAAGAAACCCCCCACTTTCAAATCACCACCCAGCTTCAGTAGCAAGCTATGAGTGGCCTCTACTGGCTGACCAAAGGCTACAGAAGTCACTAAGCTGTTGCTGTGAGTTACAGCTGTGGTTATCAAGTGTGTGAAGAAATGCTAACAGGAAGAATATGCTCGTCTGTTCTAAATAATTCACTTAGGCTATGGCGAAAAATAAAAGGCAAAGACAAGATGGGTAGTAGAGTAGACAGTGGCAAAACAAAAATACCTTCAGTACTGGTGCTGCTGAGATTTGCCAGAACACATGCTGTAAATATATACATGCCTAAGTCCATTTCTCAAAAAATGGATAATGCAATTCATATAGTGTTAGCTGTAATGCTGGAAATGAGTCTGAAACTCAGGTAGTGTGTGATTTGTTCACAGATGTTGCATCTTTTGTTTGAAGATTATACTACAATCGTGCTATTAATGGTTTGATTTAGATGCACAATTAGAAAGCCTGTTGTATCAGCTGAGAAGGTAACAAAGAAAACCAGTGTGCTGGTTTGAGGCTCATTGGAATATTTTAATGAGAAAAATTAGATTATAGGCTGTGAAGAGAAAACAATGGTGATGTCTAATCACTCACAGGTTTGCTGAGATGTAGAAGAGCAAGGACACAAACACAGACAAGGGTCTGTCTGTCAGAGTCGGTCAGTGTCTGTGTTTTCTCCCTGAGCTCCTGATGTTCTGCTTGGATCTGGGTAACCCAACTAATCATTCTTCATCTTGCTGATCCTCCCAACTCACCTTGCACATAAGGCAGACTCTAGGATAAGGTAGAGGGGTGTAAAGAAGGTGGAAGGGCGGTTAAGAGCTCCTCCTGGGGACTCTGATTTCTGGGAGGGCAGTTGTGTTTCTGTATTACTTTTAACTTGTATATAGCTGTAAATATCCATAATATACTGTAAATATCGGCTTGTTTGTTGTGCTAAGCTGTAAATAAAAAGCTGTATTCCTTAACTTCCATCTGTCTGAGTCTAGCCTGAGTGAATTCACTGTGTGTGTGGGGCAGGTAATCCCAAAACATCATAACCAGAGACTACAAACCTATTCTTTGCATAGATGTGTATCTTTTCATCTATGTGAACATGGGGCTTTTTCCTTGGTCATAAAATTAAAACCAGCTAAATATGGAATAATACCCACTCCCTACAAAACCAACCAAAAAAGCCTTCCAAAAACCTCATACGAGAGCACATCTATTGTCATAAAGATTATCTACAATTTCTTCAAAGTACATAAAAATTGTGTTTTTAGTAAGCAAAAAAAAAAAAAAAAAAAAAAAAAGCAGCAATGATTAAAGAAACAAAACCAAACTCACAAGAATTGTGGACAACACAACTTGAAGAGAGGAGAGTAAGAGCTATCCAAAATACACCAAGCATGAATTATTCAGATTATCATGAAAAATCTGCATTCAAATTTAAAAAAAGGTAGAAAAGAAAGAAAGGATCAGTAGCAAGGGAGTAACTTTTTTAACTCCACCTTTCTTTTCTACAGCAATATGTACCTGATTTGCCATTCTCCCACAGTTTAATTGCACTCTATCAAGAAGGATTATTGTCAAACATAAGTGACCACCGATGGCAAAAGGTGATGCCTTCATAAACAGCTATGCCACGCTCACATGACACTGCTCTGTGCTATTTCCAGTTCCCTCTCTGAATTCTGCCCCATTTCAGAGTTCTGCCTCGTTTCAGAATTCAGCCCCATTATCTCCACTGCTCAAAATTGTTCACAGGGTTATCTAGCTGACACATAAGATAACCCCTCCATCTCACTAGACACCACTGGGATATGACATGCTGACCCACAGTAAGCCCTGATTATTAGCTTGAAACACACACCACATAAACGGAGCTTCAAGCCAAATAATTCATTTTAAAGTCTTCATTTTACTTGTATGTTAAACCTCATCTTAAACATGCTGACAGTGGTTTCAGTAACCTATACGGCCACAAACATATTTAAACATCTTAATGTTAGATTTTGACTAGGATCAGAAAGCAGATAAAAAATACTATGACTGAAAGCAGACTAAAAGTCTTTTTGAATTTCAAAAGAGAAAGGCATTACAGTTTAATAAATCATAACTTAATGAAAAACAAATGGTCAGCCACTCTTATTAACAGAATGCCTGGCATTGCACTGAAGCCCACATTCTTATTGCACTGTAATGAGGCTTTCTGTAGACAGAAGCACAGTAAGGTCCTGTTCTTTCTGTCCCACCTTTTCCATACTACTACACTTGCCGTGACTGAGAAATCAGTTGGAATTAGCAACGCCAGACAGAGAAGGACGTAACTGATCTACTAGGACAATCCTCCTTGCTGCAGAATGGTTCCTTGTCATAGCTCCCACAGTCCTGCACCATCTTAAGAGTCCTGAACCAGTCAAGTGCTATTTGCATGAAAACCTTGTTATCTTTTCTGTTTTAAAAAGGCATCCAATGAGTTATGTCACAGCCTGGACAAAAAAACAAACAAACAAACAGACAATACCTGAACTATTCCCAGGAAAATGAGACAGGAGGAAGACTTGGCACAAGAAAATGCTGGTAACACAGCAACTTAATAAATTTCCACATGTGAGAAGCTCTTAAGAAAATTTTTGTTTAAAGGATTCCACTTTGGTAAGATCTGGAATTAAATCCTTTGCAAATTTATAGAGTTTGATCAGACTGTATGAAATTTACACATTGGAACTGCTAAAATAAAAGCATGACCTTTTTGCCCTTTAAATGAGATGACATTTGAATAGCTAGTACCCACAAGATATTTTTTCTTCATTTTAAGTAAAATTCCCACCAGAAGATCACACATCAGTGTGGAAAAGAGCAAGACAAACGCTTTAGAGGAGTTTCAGGTACAAACTTGGTCAGTTTTGCTGTTGACAGTATTGGACCTAGATGATAATTTTTCACTGTTCGACTCTGCAAGCTTCCATGATTGGTAGATTCAAGAAATTTTTTCTGTATTTGCCACTTTGCTACCTGCACTTCTAAACCATAACTATAACCATTGTTTCAAATTGTAAATACCATCAGAGATGAACAGAAGCAGCCAGCAGGAAGCTCAAAAATCAGGTTTTCAACTGGGCACTTTTAATGTTGAGCTAAATTCAGGCTTCTTATTTTTGTCCCTAAGCAAAATGGTGCAGAAATAAATAAGTTTTAAAATACGTTATAATAAGTATTATTTTTTTTAGCAAGTCACACTCAAGCTTTTCCATCATCTTGTCCTCAAATATCAAATGTAAATAATTAATGACTTCTATTACAGAAGAAATGGAAACAAGTAGGTTCTAACAGGGAAAAAAAAGAAATCAAAAGTGGAATTCTATTCATACATTTTTAAAAGAAACTGTCAGCTTGTTAGCCTTAATAGCAGTCTGAGATATCAACACTTGGATAAAGCAGTATTGCATTTCAAAGTTGCCAACATAATGCAGATACCAACGATGTACCCTACCAAAAGCTCTGACTGGATTGTGCTAAGTCACCATTCACTTTGATTTGAAAACTAAACTCTATTATCTCACCCTCAAATCCCTCCTTATCAGTAAGAGTCCTCCGAGGTTCTCTTTAAATGATAGCAAGCTCTACACAATGGAATGCATCACAGTATGCTCTTAAGGGACAGCCTATAGCTCCTTATGGTAATTCAAGCTTGCAATGCATTAAAATGATGATAGCTATCCCAAAACGCTAGTTCATAAAGGGAGGTGAAGTCTGTATTCTAAGAGCAGAACACTGCTTCTATCTGCCACCCACGCCTCCAGCAGGATGAAATATCATTTCTATGCTTTGTCCTGTGTTTTTTGTGGCACACAACATGCATCCACTTGCTAATTGCATGCTATTTCATTAAAGCAGTGGATGTTCTTGGAATCGTGCTGTCAAGTGAAACTTCTACAGTGTTGCTGTCAAAAAGTTGTGTTTGCCATGTAGAAAACTTCTGTTCTTTTAACATTTACAACTATATACAGGAAACAGTTTAACCATTGGCTAGACAAGTATATGTGTGACTGAGGGCAGGAAAATGTGTCTGACTTACTGGCTGCCTCTGCTGCAAGCGAGAAATCAGGGCACTGCCCTCATTTACAGACTCTTCTGTTCCTGCAATTAACACGTCAGAAAGACAACTCCATTTCTCCTACCAGTGACAGCACTTGTACTTTTTTTGGCCAGTTCTATAAGAATAGCCTTTACTCCCCACACAACACAACGTCTGCCCTGGGCTTCTGAAATTCCCGATGAAATCATGCACAGGCAACTTCTGGCTACCAAAAGAATCTCCTCCACTTATGAAGCATCGCTGTAGAAATAATGGCAAGAAGAGTAACTGGGGTTTGGATCCTGACTACATAGAAAATCAAGTAAAGAACATTCTTCTCTCTGTTTCAAGTGTTTAATTTGTTGCAGGGCACAGAGAGCAATATTATTTTTCAGATATGAAGCTGTAAAGTACATTTTGCAGGGTCTTGGATAAAACTGACTTCCCACCCACCTTAGAGACCACACATCAGAGAATTACGAGCAATTCCCTGCAAAATGACAAGAGATTTCTGAATTACCTTGAGGAACAAGAAGATCTTCGTCCCCTGTACTCAGCACTGGTCAGGCCACACCTTGACTAGTGTCCAATTCTGGGCTCCTCAATTCAAGAGAGATGTTGAGGTACTGGAATGTGTCCAGAGAAGGGTGACAAAGCTTGTGAGAGGCCTGGAGCACAGCCCTGTGATGACAGGCTGAGGGAGCTGGGGGTGTGTAGCCTGGAGAAGAGGAGGCTCAGGGCAGAGCTCATTGCTGTCTGCAACTACCTGAAGGGAGGTTGTAGCCAGGTGGGGGCTGGTCTCTTCTGCCAGGCAACCAGCAACAGAACAAGGGGACACAGTCTCAAGTCGTGCCAGGGGAGGTCTAGGCTGGATGTTAGGAGGAAGTCATCTCTAGGTGAATAATACTTTCTCTTCAGTGTGCTTGATGATTCTGATCTACACAGGAGTAATCACCCTATTTTTCATCTTCACAAAAGGATATTTGTGGCTTGGGTTTCTGTTAAAGGATACCTATTTTTTAAACCAGGTATAATATAGTGAGAGAGCTGTGGCTGGGTTCCACAATTACTACTGATGAAACCAAGTGAAACACCAGAAGTATGGGACCTCAGTAAAGCAAGTGGAGACTTAGGGTCTGTGTTAGTCCTCCGTTACCTCCTGTTACATACAACCCTGGAAAAGCAGTTCCTAAAAGTTTGGGGTTTTCAGTTCCTCAGGAATCCTCATTAAGTAAATGACTAATAGAATCTGAACTGAAAAATCACACCCCTAATACAGCGGGAGCATTTCCTTTCAACTTTGGAATACACTTCTTCACAAAGGGAAAACGTAAACCTGAAGACAATGGTGCTGATAACAACACACATGTGGTAGGCTAAAAACAAACATAGTGAAACCAAACAGAAACCCCACTAATTCCCCTCAAAGCTGCAGCCATTCATTTTAATGGAGCACTTAGTTTGTCTAAAAATGGAATAAACACCGGAGATGAGACAATATCCCTCACAATTGTTTTGGAAGTTTGCTGACTTCAAAAACCCATAAAACTTTAGGCTGAGCAGAACAGGATGCATTTACCTTGCATGCATTAAAACAGCCTTCATCTATTATTGAGTCATCACTCAAATTCAGCACTTAGAAGGGAAGAATCAGAGATCAAAACATGAAGTTTTAAAGATGTCACACAGGAGCAGTGCAATAGGATGGGCAATCTTTAAGACGTTTGAAAATAGAAAGCCCTAAGAATTCTAAATCCCAATGACATTTTTAGTTAACATATGATATACACATCCTAAAATTACATATATATATATATATATATATAAAATTTTTAGTTAACATATGATATACACATCTTAAAATTACATATATATAATATCAACACATGATATACACATCCTAAAATTACTTTTATATATCATTTTTAGTTAACATATGATACATATGATATACACATCTTAAAATTATATATATATACCCATATCATTTTTAGTTAACATATGATATACACATCCTAACATTACATATATATATCATAGAACCATAGAATCAACCAGGTTGGAAGAGACCTCCAAGATCAGCCAATCTAACCTAGCACACAGCCCTAGTCAGTCATCTAGACCATGGCACTAAGTGCCTCAGCCAGTCTTTTCTTCAACACCTCCAGGGACGGTGACTCCCTCCCTGGGCAGCCCATTCCAATGCCAGTCACTCTCTCTGGGAAGAATTTCCTCCTAACATCCAGCCTATACTTCCCCTGGCACAACTTGAGACTGTGTCCCCTTGTTCTGTTGCTGGTTGCCTGGCAGAGGAGACCAACCCCTGCCTATCTACAATCTCCCTTCAAGTAGTTGCAGACAGCAATGAGCTCTGCCCTGAGCCTCCTCTTCTCCAGGCTATACATCATTTTTAGTTAACATATGATACACACATCCTAAAATTGCCTGTATAAATAGCATTCCCACTAGGAGTATTCAATTACTCAGCCATATGACTCAGATACATATATAAAAATGTCTCCATTGAACAGTAAGCTCCCAAACCAAACTTTGTTAGGTGTCTTACACTGAACTGCATGCAATTCCTCAGCAGTGAAACAAACAGTTTCTCAAACTTGCCCTTCCTGATGGCTGTCTGGAGTCACTTCAGTCCAAAATGTTACAACCCATGTGTCAAGCATAAGCCTATTTTCACACCAGAAGTGGCACTTCATCTCCAATTGTTTCTAATAGAATAATTTTTGGGATGCAGCAGTGACATCAACGCATTCCCAATATACCAAAGGTTCAACCAAAGCAGTTTCTGAGGAAATAATTCAGTACAATACATATTTTCCTTCACAGGAAACGAAAAGTCCAGTACAGCATTAGCACATGTATCAATGCATCACCACTGTGCTTAGTAAAAATACACACAAGTAAATCACAAATTATTTGTTTCACACACGTGAATAGTGTGCATCCTGGCACACTATTTGTAGACCTGCTATCACTACTTGATGAACAGATAAGGATGTGTGTTCTATTTGCATTTAATTACCTTAAGTTTACACTAAGTGTAACAGGTTTATTCCAAACCAGAGTGTAAATGTCTCTAAATGGTAAATTATATCCCAGACACTGAATCCTCAAGACTAAGCCTACTGAACTGCCGTTTCCCACACTTTAAAGTGCAATTACCACTTATTTGACAAAACCCTTATTTTTAGCATTTCAAAAGGAAGTGAATGCTGCTATAAAGACTCTGTATGGCTGTATTACTTTCAGCTTTATTAGTTTCTATTCCTTTTATTTACTTTTCTGAAGGGGCTAACCTTTCAGCTGGTTTAAATATGCACATTAAATGAGATACAATTAATTAATTGATAAAGCCACCATTCTTCTGCTAGCTGAGATGCCAGTTCTAAAATGTGCACTCATAAATATTTATGTTTCCAGGACAGTAAACATCAAATAGACTTGAAAAAGGAAAATGTTAAGATGCAAAGTAGTGCATGTTCTTCTCCCATCTTGTATACATTTGTATCTAACAGTTAATTATTTCATGGTGAGAAAAGGCTCATTGGCTTCTGTTTTCAAACAGCTATATATATACTTAAACTATAAATATCTTTTGGCTCTACAGCAAGTACAGACTGCTAGATATTTGAAAAGGGCAGCTGCCACATTGTTCCCTGGGTGCAACACAATTGCAGGTCAAACTTTTGTTCCTCTTGTCCTACAAACAATTTTCAAGCCCACGCTCAATAAATAAATTTGGTCTCAGCACTCCCAATCAGGGCTGCACAATCCCCTCAGTAGCAGACCTATGATAAATGGACTTATTTTCCCAAATCAAACACTTGAATTTAAATTCAGATGAGTTAATGCAAAGGTCAACATTGTAATCAGTTCTTTTGATCTTTATAGAATTTCTAGAGTAATACATAATAAATCTGAAACAAGGCAATTTGCAGCTCTGTATGTGTGGCTGGTAATAAAAATCTTAACGATTAGAGCCTTTATGTACTTAGGGAACGTTTTATAGTAATAGCTATAGTGAGAGCCTCAATGCATGGGGAATGATGGCAATAGATAACACTGAAAGACATGATTGCTTGATTCTTTGTATAGTTTATACAGTATGTATAGATTATACATTATAAATTAAAGCACAATGTAGACAAAAAGTCTCCCAATGTTTTTCTAATATTCTATTTTGGATTTCCATCCTTCACAAAATAAGGCCTTGATAAAAAACCCGTGCATTTAACTAAGAGCTCACATATTGAGATTGTTACTGCGTCACATCCTAGTATGTTGCTTCAGCTAATTGTGTTAAAAGGAAGAAATTACAATGTTTGTGCATACAAAAAGGAAGAAATTAAAGTGTTTGTGCACAAAAAAGGAAGAAATTAAAATGTTTGTGCATAAAAAAGGAAGAAATTGAAACGTTTGTGCATAAAAAAGGAAGAAATTAAAGTGGTTGGGCACACAAAAAGGAAAAAATTAAATTAATTGTGCACAAAAATGTTTGTGTGCATTTCTATCCTTCACAAAATAAGGCCTTGATAAAAAACTTGTGCATTTAACTAAGAGCTCATCTATTGAGAATATTACTGTTTCACATACTAGTTTGTTGCTTCAGCTAATTCTGTTAAAAAAAGGAAGAAATTAAAATGTTTGTGCACAAAAAAAGGGAAGACATTAAGACATTAAAATGTTTGTGCACATGTGTCCTGGTCTCCTTTTAAAGAAATAGGGATGTTCTACATGTCACATCTCTAATCAACAACAACAAATTGTGAGACTAAAGGTATTTTGCTTGAAAACTGGTACATGAAATACCAGAAGCAAACTAAAATGTCAGGAAATTCTCAAGACCAAAAGGGCAGAAGCTGATTTTTAAGTAATACTTTCAAGTTTTAATCACAATAATCAGGTAATTACCCATGCCTTAAAAGCAGTAACAACATCCTTCTTTCCAATATTCACAAAAGAAATGAGACCTTTAAGAACAGGTGTCAGAGAGCACCTTCCATAAACATACTATTATGTAGCAGAGTAAATATAGGGTATAATTTATGAATTGAAGAAAGACTACTTCTTTCAGGGAAACTAAGACTAAGCAACTGTCAGTGATGACTGCACAGTGAGGACCAAGAGTTCATGCCTGAAAACAGCAATTGAGTATCCCACTATCAGGACATATCAGTTGCCTGCATCTATTCAGTAAAGGTGAGATAAATAAAATTGATCATTTGTTTACTCACCCCACTCAAAAGCCTCCTATTCTCACAGAACACATACACATCTCTTCAGCAAAAATAACACTCTGCTTTATCTTACACCAAATTCACTTTGGTGTTAACTACACAAAGTCAGTAAACACATTATCGCACAGAAGTATTACTGATATTGAATGCTGTTTGTGGAGAATAAGAAATGCTTATTGCTTTGTTTTGGTGCAGGAGTAAATACCTTCTGTAATGAATACAGTATGTGACAGTGATCCCTCAGCATGCTTGGAAGAACATCTTAAGTCTCATCAGCTGAGATAACACAACTGTTTTAAGGTGAATACACTTGCTGCATCATATATGGGTTATGAAAGTACATCTAAGCCTAAGGCATTCTCTAAAGAATCTGACTTGATGCTGCATGGCAGGTCTATTAAAAGTTATCATTAGTTGAAAATCAATACACCACCTAGTGTATATATATAATGGATTAAAATCACAGCTGATCATCTTCAGAAATAATTACACATGGGGAATATTGTTCCTACAAACATATGCCTAGCAGCAGCACTTTACAACACTCTCAGAAAGACACTATCAAGAAGCTAAGAACGCAAACCTGGAACAAAAAAGCCCAAACGTGACAGTAAGTCACTGGAGCTAGCATGCATGCAAGTGCAAAAGTTGGCATTGTGTAACAAAAATCACAATGTGAGAGATTTCTAGCAGAAGTCCTTTTCTCTGTATAGACAAATCAGTTTCCACAGCTCTCGTGTTGTCCTTTTAAAGAGAGACTGATGGGTTTTCAGTGATTCCCACCTTCCCTCTCTCAGAAAATGAGCATCTTATTATAACTGTTCAACAGGATGGACTGACATTTGTAAAACTGTCACAGTGATGACCTTCTCCAGTCTTTCACTGCTGGTTCTTGTAAATTTCAGACGAAGCTGCATGCTATGAGCCAGCTGATAATCTCATGAAGAGGATGCCTTCTGCGAATACAGACTGGAGAAGACTTTGGTCCCTCATAATTTAACTTGCCTATCATACTGCTGGCTTAGTATGAAAAAAACAGAGGGAAAACATTGCCATTATATATATAAAAAAATTAGAGCAGTAAGTTCAAGATTGCAGAAGGTGGATTTAAAGAAGAGAAAACTAACTTTCCTAGGCTCACGAACCACTGGAGAAAAAATGTGTAGGCTCCAAGAATGAAGATCTTTCACCTTTACACAAAACACTCAAGAACTGACTTCGTGGTTTTGAAAGATAGGCGTAAGAAGAGAGGTGACAATACAAGCAAGTATGACTGAAGACCACACCATCATATTGGAGGAATTTCTTTTGGTGCTAAGGTGACAGTTTAACTGCCAGCACATTAGGGGTACTTGAAGAAACAAAAGGCATCAAGACCAAACCAGGATCTCAGTACCCTGTACACAGAGCTACATAGCCAAATTCCTCAAATGAAAGGTGTGAAACTTAAACCAAGATTTTAAAATCAGATATCTTGCAGCACTGGATTGCTGGCTATAACAACAAACCCAGAATCATAGAATCAAGCAGGTTGGAAGAGACCTCCAAGATCATCCAGTCCGACCTAGCACCCAGCCCTATCCAAGCAACTAGACCATGGCACTAAGTGCCTCAGCCAGTCTTTGCTTGAACACCTCCAGGGACGGCGACTCCACCACCTCCCTGGGTAGCCCTTTCCAATGGCATACTGTTCTGAGAAGAACTTCCTTCTAATATCAGAGGAGAAAACACCTTAAGTTTGAAAAAAAGTTGGGAAAGAGAAGGCAGTTGCAAAGACATTCAGCTAAGAAAGCAATCTTTGCAACCACATTCTAAATGGACATAAACAGTCCAGAATGATTTTGTCAAGGCTAGACAAGAAACTGCAACTGAAAACAGGGAAAGATGGAAGCCTGGGCAAAAGATTAAAACTGTGTAGAAAGACAGAAAAAGAAAGGCTGTTTCTCATCAAGACAGCCAAATAACATGATTTAGAAAGAAAGCTAAGTGAAAACTGACACATACTATTGACTGATATGACAAAGGCTGGGAACATTCTCCACAGCGATTAAACAAGGGTACTAAAAGTAGCAAACCAAACCAAACCAGAAGAAGTGATAGCCAGATAGGATACTGGAATGTTAAATGCAAGACTGGACAACACCTTGCTAGGGAGACTGTTTTTATCTGTGCTTTGTTACAACAATTAAACCCCAATACTGTTTTCTTTCTACTATTCCATCTGCTGGTATGCTCATGCTCTGCCTTCAGCTGCAGTCACCACAAACATCTTTCAGACAACCATTATGTTATTTCTGTTCAAACTGAGGCCACCAAAATAGTATATCATCATTTTAATGTTAAATACATTTCTTTTAAACAAAGCTATGTAGAATGCCAGTTACAAACTTGCTTTCAGCAGGCAGATTAGAGCCCCCTCGCCCGATACGCAACTCTAATTTAGTAATTAAATACTTTGGTAGCATAATTAGTGCAAACACATATAACTTGTCAAGTAAGAAATACAATAATTAAGATGTGCAATTATAGAATTATCATGTGTAATTACTCAAGCTTTCTAAAAACTTTGTCATGTAATCAAAAATATCAGTAATGATAACTAAGTTAAGAGCCTGAGCTTGATAATGAAACTGGTTTAGAGTTTCAAGATAGTTTCTGCTGTACAGATGCTCACAGACTAAAAGGTACTTTTAGCTCTGCTGTATTAAAGAAAAAACTAAGTTGAGCTGCAATACATCTGTATAAAAGAGGCCAAATGAAGCACTTCCATAACTGTTTCTACCCTTTCTTTGGTTAGAATTATTTGCTTTTTC
Organism: Pogoniulus pusillus; assembly: GCF_015220805.1. NCBI lineage: Eukaryota > Metazoa > Chordata > Aves > Piciformes > Lybiidae > Pogoniulus > Pogoniulus pusillus. The sequence goes on from NC_087288.1 coordinate 14,312,019, forward strand.
AATTCAAGCACTACTGAAACAAAACCAACCAACCAAAGCTGGAGCACCTCTGTTTGAAGGTTGTTGGATTGGCATGATGCTTAAGATGTTTCAAAACACTAAGGAAGAGGTTTGAACAAGGAACAGTTGGAAAAATGGAACTAACTGCTATGAGTAAAAGTTGGAGGGTGTTTAAGGTACTGAATTAAATGTGTCATGTACTGCTGATAACAGACTAGAAGGACTCCTGTCAGGAACTGTTTCTGTTGTAACTTGTTAATGTAATAGGTTTCTATGAACAAAATTACAAATTCATATGATTTTCTTGTACAAATTCTTTACACACCAAAAGATCTGCTCTGTCAAAAAGACCCAGGAAACCCCAGCTATAGAAGAGAAACAGTACAGTATAAGAGGTGATAAACATATTAGCTTAATAACCAGTACTGGGTCCAAACTTTACACACAGGTTTTCAGAATCCATCTCTGCAATACCTCAAATCCACAACATTAACAAGAAAACTTCATCACAAACTAAGTGAGTTCAGTGACTGAATTAATAAACAGTATTATAGTTCATATTTCTGGTGCCAAATTAACTACAGTGTGTTACCAGAACTTTTTCTGTTTGTGGGGACTTCTTTAATTTAATTTTTTAAAAGAGCAAACCTAGCCAGGCAATCAAGTTGAAGAAGTTGCAGGGTTATCAGAGCACTAGCACAGGTTGGAAGAGACCTCCAAGATAACAGAATCAGCCAGGTTGGATGAGACCTCCGACATCATCCAGTCCAACCTAGCACCCAGCCCTAGCCAGTCAACTAGACCATGGCACTGAGTGCCTCATCCAGGCTTTTCTTCAACACCTCCAGTGATGGTGACTCCACCACCTCCCTGGGCAGCCCATTCCAATGGCAATCACTCTCTCTGCCAACAACTTCCTCCTAACATCCAGCCTAGACCTCCCTTGGCACAACTTGAGACTGTGTCCCCTTGTTCTGTTGCTGGTTGCCTGGGAGATTGCCTGCAGCCTCCACCTGGCTACAACCTCCCTTCAGGTAGTTATAAACAGCAATGAGATCACCCCCCTTCTCCAGGCTGCACACCCCCAGCTCCCTCAGCCTCTCCCCATAGGGCTTGTGTTCCAGGCCTCTCACCAGCTTCATAGAACTTCATAGAGCGTCACAGAACTCCGTATTTTTTTCCTGTCACCAAACTTCACACTTCCATGACCCTAAGCCAGGTCTTTTGCAGCTACACAGTTACATTCTATCTCTTGAATTGTGAAAAAATGCATTTAAAAAACTGTAATACTTTAATAAAAAATATATTTTTTCCACCAAAGGGTAAATGACAGTATGTATAAATAGTTCTATGTATAGATTCACTTGTTATAACACTCACTGAAGCAACTCTGGAAGGAACTGCAGAAGGCAAATCTATGATTTCAACCAACAGACTACTTTCTTGCTAGCTTTGGTTCTTGACCACAAGTCGACTTTCCATTCTGCTCAGTGATACATCAACAGCAAGAGAGAGTGGTGCTCACACACAGTACTGCCTGCTGGTTGTTACAGAGATTGTTGCCCGAGATGCAAGATGTGGATTAAAGAGCTTTGCTAGCAGAGACGGGCAGTGAACCTGGAGCTTGCATTTACCCTCTTCACTACGCTGAATGGTTAAGAGCTATGCAAAGAATGGATCCAGGACATCAAAGCAGCTTTACATACACTTCTCCTGAGGAGGCTCTGAAAGCTAAATTGTGTCAGGAAAGGAAACTACCACCCTGCCTCAAATACCCAAGCTCTGAAAGGAAAACTGTGCTTCAGCCATATCTCTACATTTGCTAATTCTCTATATTTCTGTGTTTGTCTTTTTTTTTTTTTTTTGGCCTGATGTTGAAATGTCCAATAGCCTACACATGCACTGAAGAGGACACCAGGGGATGGAACAAATGATTTAAAAAGAATTATTTCTATTTTTCTGTAGCAACCAGAAACAAATAAAAAAATATTGAAGTGCACTTTGTAGGTGTCCACATCTTTTGAATCTAAGTAGTAAATGAGTCAGTCATTAGTGGAAGAAAACCACCTTTTGGAGACATACTCCATACTTTATCTTATAAATAATGCAATTAAGATTTAGTAGATACAGAAATCATAGACACCAAAACACAACCACAACAAAAAGGAAACGAAGAGGACTATCCTTCTTTAAATGTCAGTTATTTTTAACATGTCAACACTTCAATGTGGTTGGACCCAGATTTTAAGAATAACAGGTATATAAATATTTTATAATCTTTTTATATTATTATTAGGTAACAGAAACACTACTTAGCTGCTATTCACAGTTCCCAGTTACTGTCACAAAACTCTTAATACCACATGCACACCATTTGTTACATCAGACCTCACAGAGAAGAAAACCAAAAGCACTTAAAACCAAATAAAATCCCTTTTCAGTTATATTAAATAATTTTTCTGCAAATTCTTCCTGTGCCTCCTTTTTTCTTCCCACTCCAGTTAACTTACTGTCTTCACTCTTCCTTCAATCCATGCTCTCATTCAAAAAGCAACCCAATCACACCAAAAAGCAACAGAAATAAAACATACTCATTACAAACAAAATATTGCTTGTGAGATAACAATTTTGCTTCCTGCCTTTAGTGCTCTGGTTGCTTGACATTGCAAAGGTCTAGGATTGCTTTGATGTTCTATTTCTGTATTGCCCAGCCCAACAACAATCTGAAGCTTTGGGGGTCTCATGATGCTCATGCTCATCAGTAATTAGTATATTCATCAAAAAAAACCCAACCAAACTCAAATTTAATTGACAATTTGCAGATAGAACGCTTAAAAGAAATACCTTACTACTGTTAAAAAGCATAGAACAACCCTGACACCATGCTAGACACACTGATGAATTCAGTGTACACCAAACTAAATAGTACTCTAAAATATCTGCCTTGGGAGCTTGTGTGTGTGGGGGTAGCATCCATGTCCAACAGAGGATTTCAGCTGGACAATGATGAAAAGTCCATATGTTACAGTGCCACCATAAATTATGTTAGAACGTATGGTCAGGCCACAGAGGGGCTCCAAAAATAGGTTAGAAACAGCTCTCTGACTGAAAACAAATTGCCTAAATTCCACTATGAGAAAACAGTGTTCTTGACATATTTTCATGTGGCTACTGCTGTTTTGAGCTAAGTCTATAGAGATGGAAAATAATATGCTGCTACCTTAAATTTGGAGGTTCTTACTCCATCAAGACACTAAAATGCAGGGAAATCTGCATGGGTCTGATGCCTCCAGGCTTCCAGGTTTATTACGAAATAAAGGAAAAAAAATGAATGATGGTATGTCAGTTAGCCTGGACATCGGCTACTGAACCTGCATTATGGAAGGAAAGGAATCTCAAAAGACTTTTAATCATCCTAGACATGAAAATGTTTATAAAATAACTATTACTGTGCAGCTGAGGCATGTATAAAACATAGTACTTCTGAAACAAGCAAAAGAACATGCAGACTGGAATAATATTCTCTCACTGCACTTAATACTCTTTAAAATTAAAAGAACACCTGACTCTACCTATCTATAATGCATCACTTTACAATTTTGAATCTTTTAAAGCCAGGATTAAGCTTTGTGAGAACCTACTCTGAATGCAAAATAAGACAGCTTTACAGAAGAAACTGCTGTTAAGCAGCCTGCAATCTAGCTACTATAAAATTCTAGCCTCTAATAAAATCACCTTTGTTTTCAAATGATGACATCTGATAGGGTTTGTTTTTTTTTTTCTCTTGCACCCAAGTATTTTAAAGCACAAGCAGAAAACAAATTTGCAAAGTGCAATTATATTGACTTCACAAATTAATGTTCAATAAATTCAATTGTCTTCTGCTGAAGAAGTGCTACGCTTCTAAGGGGAGGAAGAATCAATCTGGGATTCGCTGATTAACATGTTATGTTGATTAATTCTATGATCCCATTGAAAAGTCTAAAGATCAAACAAATATTAGATAAGCAGTGTTCAGTTTTCACATTTTATATCTGGTGTACAACATTTTCTGGAATAATCTCTCATGCCTGTTGATAAATACATTTGAGAGCTATGCACGTGATGCGAGCCCAGCAGAACTGCACTTGGTGGAGAAAAGCATCAGGTTAAGATACATTAAGGCATTTAGGATTTATAGTAATTACATGAAACTTGCCAGGGGCTGAGCAACCCTGCTACTTCTGTAAAGTATGATGCATTTATGATGCCTTACCATTTCCACTAATTTGTGCTCTATCTTGACATTTTCAGGTAAAAGCATGCTAATGGGAAAACAGACAAAAACCTCCATCGTGCCTGCATTTCTAAATCTGTTATTGCATTGCCACCTTAAAGTTTTCAGTAACTTATCAGGGACTGATCTAACTTGACTTCCTAACTCAAAGGGTTAAAAAAACTCTGTTAATGTGAAGATTGCTTCTTTGGATCATCTTTGGCTGAGGTAAAACAGAAGCTTGAAAGAAATGAAAAATTTAGATATTGTAATTGCCGTGCCTGTACCAAACAGCACAAAGCCATATTGTCCCACAGCATGAAGTGATCAGATATCTGCCCAAAATGATGGACAGCTCTGGCCCAGTGAACAGGCAAAAAATCCCATTTACTCTCTGCCAGATGGGACCTACTGGACGCTTCAGCGCAAACAACTCATCCTTCTTCAGACCTTCTTGTCCGACTCTTGAGCTAGCTCCAGCTGATAATGATGGATATCAAGGCTACAGTAAAGTGGGTGACAACAGCAGCCTTGTTATAACTGCCAGTCTTTCAGTCTTGTCATTATTACACATTGAAGATTTATTTGAGTTTATTGTTGTGCACTGGGTCTAGTCATTTACAATCCATCACCTACTACAGAAGGTTCAAGATAGTGGCCGTAGCTATAATTGCCACATCCACCTGCTTCTGGAAATTATGAGGTCACCATCTAGGGCAGTTCAACACTCACAGAGATTCACAAGTCCCCACAAGCACCCACACTGATGTTACTCCTGATGTATTTAGGATGTTTTGGAATGCCAGACTCTCTCTGTAGTTCCAGCATACATGTGATTTGGAGCGCTCCTGAAGTTCCAATTCTTTAGCAGCATAATAAAACCTGACATATGCTTCAGAATCCAATGAGTTGGTGTTGTGAGTCTTTTGTATTTGTAAATATTTATTTCATGTATCTATAAAGAATTAATGTTATCTGAAGTACAGTGGGAGTGTACTTTTCAGACAGGCTTTCTTGAGACTACAAAACAACACAAAGCGCGATGTGCTAATGTTAAACCAAAAATAAGCAGCTTAAGAAAATAATTCCATGCAAAGAATCATGCATTTTTTCCACGAGTTTCTTATTGCATAAGTATTTTAAAAGTGGTAATTGGTTACTTACTGCTGAAGTTTTTCCTCAGTACTCATAAATATTCAAGTAGATAAGTGCTGTTGTGAGAGAACAACACTGGTTCCTCATCAGCTCCTCCCTTCCCATTGCTTACTGAAACATTTCCTGGTTTTATTACAGCACTCTCAATACTCTCTTCTTTTTTTCATTATTAGAACAATTTCCTTTAGAAAAAGTGAAAATCATGGATTTACCTTCTATTGCCAATCCAGGATATATTACTTAAAAACCCTGTCAATCTTTTCTAATGTATCCAAAATTCTAACACTCCTAGAACACAATATATGGAAACCAAGAATGATGATTCTGCTGCTCATTACAGGGAGTCATTTAAGGCAGGAGGGAACAAACCAAGGTGTTAGTCAAGTGGCTTGATGAAGGAAAGACATTACAATTCTGTTCATGTTTAACCTAGGCTGAAGGTCATCAGTAAAGAGGGTTAACTAAGACCTCACAGTAAGTACTAAGTAAACACAGCAGAAACACTTCTAGCTAGAAGGTGCTAGAAAGGTGCAGCTTTCAAAAAAGAAAAAAAAATATAAATATACCCTGGCTAATGGTTACATATACTGCTTAAACATAAGAGAAAAAGTTAAGTGTTCTGGCATTGCTAGATCAGCAGTATCCTTTTCATTCCTAAGTTAGCTATATTGCATGAGGTAGAACTGTGGTGTATTTATGAAGAATATACTAAGCATCAACTTATATACAGTCAGATTCACAGAAGTACAGGGTATTAAAAAATAGTTCAGGATTCCAGTCAGTCATTAAAAAGGTATTTTCCAACAAAGTCTCATACAGAAGTGCAAACACACCCCAAATGATTAAATTATTCAGGACTCAACATGACCCAGCATTATTAAAATATCACTGATGGATTTGCACGTTTCACTTTCAAGTAGCTCCTTTCATCCAGGAGAAGCTCTCTGATTTTTGATTCCCCTTCCCTGATGTCAAACAAGCAAAAGACATACAGAATTGTCTTGGGTAATTTATTTTTTTTCCAGCAGCATCATTTAATTTTCAGAACCATCTAATAAAGCAAAATGATTTAAGGTCTCAGTCATGAATTTTCCAATAAGGAAGAGCATCTTTCCTACACCACCAGATACAAGTAGTCTGCAAAAGAGCACGAGTACAAGAAAACGCTGAAGCGCAGGTCAGGTTTTCATCTCAAAGCAAAGCTTTCTTCTGTTATTGCCTAGTATAAAGTAAAATAGGAGACTGTTTATTTAGACAGTCCTACAAACCATTATTTCCTGCATCTGGGTCTAGGCAACCTCAAGCACAAATACAGGCTAGGCAGTGACTGGCTGAAGAATAACCCTGAGGAGAGGGACTTGGGGGTGCTGGTGGATGAGAAGCTCAGCATGAGCCAGCAGTGTGCAATTGCAGCCTGGAGGGCCAACCAGATCCTGGGCTGCATCAGGAGAAGTGAGGCCAGCAGGTCAAGAGCAGTGATTCTCCCCCTCTATTCTGCTTTGGTGGGATGCCACCCAGAGTACTGCATCCAGTTCTGGAGCCCCTATTACAAGAGGGATGTGGACGTGATGGAAGGTGTCCAGAGAAAGGCCACAAAGATAAGAGGGCTGGAGCACCTCTCGTATGAGGAGAGACAGAGGTTGTTGGGGATGTTCAGTTTGGAGAGGAGAAGGCTCCAAGTTGACCTTATTGTGGCCTTCTAGTATCTGAAGGGGGCCTACAAAAAAAGCTGGGGAGGGACTTTTTAGGCTGTCAGAGAGTAAAAGGACTAGAGGGAATGGAGCAAAGCTGGAGGTGGTGAGAGTCAGACTGGACATGAGGAGGAAGTTGTTCAGCATGAGAGTGGTGAGAGCCTGGAATGGGTTGCCCAGGGAGGTGGTTGAGGTCCCATCCCTGGAGATGTTTAAGGCCAGGCTGGATGAGGCTGTGGCCAGCCTGATCTAGGGCAGGGTGTACCTGCCCATGGCAGGGGACTTGGAACCAGATGATTCTTGTGGTCCCTTCCAACCCTGACCGATTCTATAATTCTGTTATTTCATTTGTTTAATGATGAATTTTATCATGTTCCAAATGAAGTATATCTACCGAAATACATAAAAATAGCTACTTCAGTAAAATAAGAGATCTGAGAATGAAAGTGTGTATTTGCTTTGAATCCTGAATAGAAGTTTCGTAAACAAGAGGATCTCCTGTTATTAAACTTCAATCAGTTATAGGTTATGATGTTTTATTAAAGAAAATATTAATGCTGCACATACTGTTTGAGCCTATTTTTCCATTATTCATTTTAAAACATCTTCCTATTTTCTACTTAAGTTGTTTCTGCAATGTACTCAATACACTAAAATGATTTCAGACTACATTCCTTATCAAATACATCGTGTATAGATCATAAACAATATTCCTAAGCAAGGAATTTATCCACAGTTGGGAAAATTGGGCATTTTTCAGGATTAGTGCCAGAAAGTTGTTTTGCCAAGCATATCCTTAAGGTTCATCTTACACATTGCTTCTGCAGCTCAGCACTTTTGGGCCAGAACACGGAAATCTAGGCTGCTCCTAGATTTTGCATTAGTGGAATGCAAAATAGGCTGTTTAAATTTTAGGTTGTAAGTAGTTAAGAGTCAAAAAAACTTAAGAAATCTTAGAATGAGACTGCACTGCTTCTTTGGGTAAAGAAGAGACCAAGTGGACCAAGAAAAAGCACCAGGACAGACGGCCTTTAATTCTGCACTCACTAAGTGGCCGCTTAGCATTCACGAAGCCAACAAGTAAAGAGAGGCAATGGTGCTTCCATTTGACAGAGCCATTCTTGGGCTTCTTTGGGCATAAGGAAAGGCTTTAAATCAAGGTACCTTAAATCAGACATTTACAAAGAGAAATCACCCAACAAACAAGAAACTCAACAGAAAAGTTAAAGAAAACAATGTATTTGGGATTATATAATGCCCTTGCACTCAAGATGATGAAAAGGCATAAAAGACTGACTACTGCATCTGCCACTGTGCTATAAGTATAGGGAAGGCAAGTAAATGGATGTCAAGAATCTTGACGGAAGAATTAATTAGTGCTGAGAAACATAAATAAAATGGTGGCAGATGCAATGCTACAAATTACTAAAAATAGCTTTTAAAAGTTTTTTTTAATGCCTTAATTTGACACGTGATAAAAATCATCACTTAAAGATAACATTATTTGCAAATTGAGCAAGAGGACCTGATGATAGCCATATATAATCAGTTGTCACCTTGCAGCTCAATTAGCCCTCATGTAAAAATGAGGCATGTAAGGAGAAATGAGGTTTTGACATTATCTCTGCCAGCAAGATAATTACACAGCCTTCATTTAACAGTAGGGCAACACTACTGTAGCAACAAATTAACTCAGCTCCATTTGCAATTCATGGTGTGTTTTCTCATTTAATACCATTTGTCTTACCCCAAGTGAATGTTTCCATTAGTTTTCTCCAGTATAGCAAAATACTCTTTGACTTCACACATTACATCACCAACTACTTTAGTTCCAGTAACTTTCAGAAAGCTGTATAAATTTGATTAAGTGATACCCTCCTTCCAGTTTTAACTAAACCACTTTTTGGTTTACAGCCAAATAATAATACAGCAGGTGCTTTTGGGTTTAATGAGCAAGGAACCGATTCCATTCCACATCCATTTCATTCCTGCAGTTGACACCAAAAGCCCCTATCTCTTCATTTAATGAAAAATATGCCAGATGCAAGTGTACTGATGTAAGTGCACACAAAACTTTACCAGCATTGCTATGTAAAATTACACACAGGGCTTAATAGAGCATTATTAAACAGAAGCACATAAACATGCAGGTTGGCAAAGCCTCTCAGGAGCACCAAGGCCAACCTAGAACCCTACTCTACAACATCCACCTTAAACCATAGCCCCAAGCACCACATCCAAACCACCCTTAAACACATCCAGGGTGGGTGACTCCACCACCTCCTCGCACAGCTCATTCCAGTCCATGACCACTCTCACCAGGAAAAAAGTTGTTCCTAAGGTCCAATCTAAACCTCCCCAGCCTCAGCTTGAGGCCATTCCCCTTTGTTCTGTCTCAAATTCCAAGCAGCAGCCTCTTCACAATGTCCCTTCAGATAGCTATAGACAGCAATGAGGTTTCCCCTCAGCCTCCTCTTCCTCACACTAACCATCCCCAGCTCCCTCAGTTGCTCCTTATAAGATTTATTCTCCAAGCCCTTCACAGCTTCATTACCCTCCTTTGGACCTGCTCCTAAACTAATGAGTTTGTGCATAAGGCTGAGACTCAAAGACTGAAACCCAGATTGTCACGTCTGCTTTTTGCTGATGTTCAGAAAATGTGCAGGTATTTTTTAAAGCATTTATCTTCTTAAATGATACTAGACTACAGGCCAGAACCAACTTCTCAAGAACTTGGATGTATGCTAACTTCTGAATGCTTGCCAGCTCATGTCTGAATAGAGTGCTGAAGACCATGCTAGTGTATATATTAAGCATTGACATGCAAAACCTAGGAATGGCCTTCCTGGAAGTAATCAGCTACCTCTACATCTACTTTTTCTAGGTTTGAAGAATAATCAACAGTCAACTGGCTGCTGCCTTCACTGCCAACTAAGCAGAAGGTAGCATGAATGTCTGAAAATTACCATGCTTTCTGGCCTAGGAAAGTGTTTACACAATATCACATAGTTTTGTAAATATTTTAATTGCCCATCATCTTCATAACATATGCAATCACAAAACCCTTCTCTGAAAGCAACATCAATAGTTTAAAGTCTTTTCTACATCTTTAAAAATCCTTTTCTTCTAAAGGAAGGTCCAATCTACATGAAAAGGTTGACTACACTTGAATGAGAAACTAGAAAAGGAAGGTCCAATCCACATCAAAAGGTCAATTACACTTGAATGAGAAATTGCACAAGGACAAGCTGCCCTGTGTTATTCATAGAATCAAGCAGGTTGGAAGAGACCTCCAACATCATCCAGTCCAACCTAGCACCCAGCCCTAGCCAGTCAACTAGACCATGGCACTAAGTGCCTCATCCAGGCTTTTCTTCAACATCTCCAGGGACGGCGACTCCACCACCTCTCTGGGAAGCCCATTTGAAGAACAAATTGAACAACTTCCTACTTCAGCAGGAAATAAAGAAATAATTCCTTATTTCCAAAGCTGATTTCTCAGTACCTTCATTTTCCTCCTCATAACCACTCCTTCATTGTAATGTTTTTTTTTTTTTTTTTCCTTTAGTTATGCAAAACTCCAAGGTGATAACTTCCCAATGTTCCCAAGAATTCTTAATATCAAAAGCCTAAAAACTATTTTGAGTGACAAATACAGAGAGGAGGTAACATGGGATCATCCATCACAGTTGACAATCGATCACAAAAATAACCCACCCAGAACATGTAGGCCTAAGAACTTAAAATGGTCACTGCAGCGAGTACAAATTGTGCAGCTTGGAACAGGCAGATTTCCCTTAAGTAAGTTCTCTCTTTGTCTAGTTAGGAAACACAGGGCTATTCCTCCCCACATCAATAAGCAAATTTTGAAAAGAAGACATGCATTGGTTTTAATCACATACTGTAAAAGATTAGCTGTTTTCTGCACAAGTCATAGGGCTGTTATCATTCCCATCATATTAAAAGCTTATCCAGCAGATGCCCTCCTCTTACCCTCCAGTGGTTCTTTGTGCACTCAAGATTAACACGCTAACACAATGTTTTGCTGTATTAACCAGTGCAGGATGTTTGGAGGAGTCTTTGTTGACACAAAATAAAGAAAGTTGCATTAAAGGCATTCAAATTGTGTTCATCTGCTAGGAACAAGAGCAAAATACCATGCCAGCACTTTGTGCAAGCTATTCTATGCAAAAAAAAACCCCAACCTAATTAAAGGGGTTGAAAACCTGTATTATAGATACTCTTTTGAAACTTTACTTCATTTAAAATTGGCTACCAATGATATGTTGAATGTCACCTTTTTCCAGCAAAAATCAACAACCTCTCTGATAATAATCTAAACCACTTCAAAAACGATAACCAGTTAGGTGGGTTTTCTTTTTTTTTAAAGTATTTAACAAACATGAACTCTGTGCTTGCCAAAGGAAAGCAACAACTGTTTTGCAAATTAATTAAATAGAATAGCAGCCAGAACTGACACACTGATGGTTTATCCGACTGAAGTTCAAAAGATATATTTAGCCTATAGTAAAAGGGAAGGTGTCAGGTTTTGTTACATGATTCCAAGGTGACTGCTTGTATTTTGAACTGCTAGGCTAATTCTAGCCTGAGCACAAATCTGTCTTTTATTTCGTAATTAATTCTCAGTGTCAAAACCAGTAGATGTCTGTCTTTGTACCAACATACTCTGTCTGTTAATTATACCACCATAAAAATAAGGCTTGAAAAGAGAATGACGTTGTGACAGTCTGAAAGAACAGAATTTGAGGGAAATATGGAATTCAGGCTCAAGCAAGTACTGAGCTCCTAAACTCACTCAACAGAAGATGCAACTTCACAGAAGGTTTCTTTTAATATCAAAAAGACTGAGAAGGCAGCATTCAAAATAAAATTCATTTAGCTGGTATGTTAGTATGCATAGCAAATGGCATTGTTTTATATATGTAATGGTAATATTTCACATCATTACTCAAAACATTTGTGTCTGGAAGGTGGAACCTCTCACCAACACAGAAAAGTCTGTTAGGTGTCCAAAGAAGGGTGACAAAGCTAGTGAGAGGCCTGGAGCACAGCCTTGTGAGGAGAGGCTGAGGGAGGTGGGGGGGTGTATTCAGTACTAATGAGGTAACATGTTCAGCTTCTGGGCTCTCACTACAAGACAGACATTGAGGGGCTGGTGCAGGTCCAGAGAAGGGCATTAAGGATGGTGGAGAGTCCAGCGAGTTAAGTCTTCCAAGAAGCATCTGCTTCGCCTGGAGAAAAGGAGGCTGAGAAGACCTTATTACTCTCCACAACTTCCTAAAAATAGGTTGTAGCAAGGTGGGTGTTTGTGTCTTCTCCCTAGTAACCAGGGATAGAACCAAATTAAATGGCCTCAAGTTCTACCAGAGCTGTTTAAATTGGGTATGATAAGAAACTACTTCACTGAAAAGGTTTTCAAACACTGGAATAAGCTGCCCTGGGAGGTGGGTGAATCAACATTCTTGGAGATGTTTAAAAGACAGAGATGTGATGCTAAGGGTCCAGCATCAGACTCTGTAGAAATTGGTAACTGTCAGACTCTATGATCTTCAAGATCTCTTCCAACCAAAATAATTTTCTGATTCTGTGACAGAGAGCTCTAAATGTCCATTCTCCTTTGAGAAACATAATTCTTCCTGTGTTCAGCAGATTAGTCTTGGGCTCTGCTTGATTGAAATGGGAAGTCATTTCAATGACACACTCAGAATTACCTCTCAATAACATTTCAGCTAATTTTTGTTGCAGCAAAATCAAGTGGAGTGGGTCCTTGTTCAGCAACTACTCAAAGCATCTGTAGGGTTTACATCAAGCTTGGTCTGCACCCTAGAGGATGTTTAGCTCTGTGGTCTGAAAAACTGAAGCCAAGGTTCTGCAGCCCAGAGGATGTTTGTGATGGTTCTCAAACCTCCATTTGAGAGTTTTCATTTAACCTAGATCCCACTTCCTTTCTTGAAACCCCAACCAGACATCTCAAGGTCAGTGTACTATTCAGAGAATTCTAAAAGGACAAAACAAAGCCCAAACTGCCTGTTCCTTGTTCCTATTTCCAACACCTTTTAATAACCCTAAAGAACTGTGACCAGCAGTAATACTGATGGCCCAGTCTTCTCCTTTGCCTGCTATCCTCTCTTTAGACAAAAGCTTGGGTTTCAGACTCAAAAGTTACAGGACTATCTGAATTCTACCACCAATATCACAAAATCTAATTCAAGACATCATTTTTCATGTCCTCCCCACATTTTCCTCTATGCCATCTCCTTTTCCTTTGTCACAGAGACCAGAATCTGTTATATTTTTTTTTTTTTAAATGCTTCAAGCATTAGCATATCTTTGGTTTCCTCCTGTCTCTTGTGCACAGAACATTTTTCATGGACTCATATGTGCAGCTTTCAGCCTTTCTCCAGTTAATCTCACTTAGAAGACTCTCATATACCATACTGCCCATAAGAAATCCAGCTGACTTGTAAAGACAATAAAAAAAACCCAGTTTATTCTTATTTGCCACCCAACAGTCAAACACCCAGATGTATACACAGAAGAGACAGAGGGAAATATCTCTCCCTGTGGCAGTGGCAGTGTTTTCTGCATTTAGAAAATACCTGTTACTCCATAACAAGAAAAAAAGCACCTAAGAACAAGTGTGTGACACTCATAGAATCAGTCAGGGTTGGAAGGGACCACAAGGATCATCTAGTTCCAACCGCCCTGCTATGGACAGGGACACCCTACCATAGATCAGGCTGGGCAGAGCCTCATCCAGCCTGGCCTTAAACACCTCCAGGCATGGGGCCTCAGCCACCTCCCTGGGCAACCCATTCCAGGCTCTCACCACTCTCATGCTGAACAACTTCCTCCTCACCTCCAGTCTCAATCTCCCCACCTCGAGCTTTGCTCCATTCTCCTCTCCAAACTGAACAGCCCCAACTCCCTCAGTCTCTCCTCATAGGAAAGCTGCTCCAGCCCTCTGATCAGTCTCGTGGTCCTTCTCTGGACATACTCCAGAACATCCACATCCCTCTTGTAATAGGAGCTTCAGAACTGGATGCAGTACTCCAGGTGGGGTCTCACAAGAGTGAAGTAGAGGGGGAGAATCACTGCCCTCAACCTGCTGACCACAATTCTGATGCAGCCCAGGCTCTGGCTGTCCCTTTGGGCTGCAAGTGCACACTGCTGGCTCACATTGAGCTTCTCGTCCACCAGCACCCCCAAGTCCCTCCCTCTCCTTCAGCCAGTCACTGCTCAGCCTGGACTTGTGCTTGAGATTGCACTGACCCAGGTGCAGTACCTTACACTTGACCTTGTTGAATGTCATGAGTTTGGCTTGTGCCCACCTCTCCAGCCTATCCGTGTTGTCCCTCTGGAGGTATCCCGTCCCCTCAGCATATCTGCTGCACCACACAGCTTGGTGTCATCAGCAAACTTGCTGAGAGTTCACTCAATGCCTCTGTCCATGGCACTGACAAAGATGTTGAACAAGACTGGTCCCAGGACTGATCCCTGAAGGATTCTGCTTGTCACTGGCCTCCACTTGGATATGGACCCATTGACAGCCATTCTTTGGGTGCGGCCATGAAGCCAGTTCTTTATCAATCTAGTGGCCCATCCATCAAACCCAGCTTTCACCAGCTTGGAGACCAGGATGTGGTGTGGGACAGTGCCGAAGGCTTTGCTCAGGTCCGGGTAAATGACATCAGATCTTGAAACCCATGAGAAGATGGAGACTACAAACCCTTCAGAGCAACCTCTTCAGCTGCTGAACTGCCCTCATGAAGTGAAATAAGACAATACCTCAAATCTGAATTCTAGTTATAATTCTAGAATATCTAGTAGAGATAACCACTATGGTCTTCAGGCTCACAGACAAAGCAATTAGTAAGAAGTAACCATGAGACTGAAAAGAGATTGGTGAAAGAAGCTAATAAAACATATTTTAATTAAAACCTTACCACAGTTACACCCAGATTTTTGTTCTGAGTTTCAGGTTAATAACAGAAGTAATTTCAGGGTACTTTTGTTTACCATTAGTTGCCCTCTTAAAATCCCAGCCTGATTAATAGCTAGATTTTCATATATTAACGACTCAGTAAACAGTAACACTGAAGAACACATGCAAGGTTCAGAAAAATTAAATATTTCAGCTATTTCAAATTGCTCCTTAAACAGAGGAACTGAGTTCAGCTACTCCCTCCAAACCAGAAGATAATGTAGTCACTGTACCCATGCAATGATGCTTAAAATAATGCTCTGTTATTATACAGAAAGGCAGCATGTTTCCTTGATCCAACAATGGTCTATTAAAGCTAAACTTACACTGCTTATGAGAATTACCTTGCAGGGCCAAAGAATATAATCATATCTTTTATTGTGTAGACAAAAAACCCCTTGCTTGTACATTAAGTATTAATTGCTATTCCACAAACAAAAGCAAAGGAAAATATTTTGGTGTAAGAATTTATCATAGGATCAACTAGGATGGAAGAGATCTCCAAGATCATCCAGTCCAAGGTAGCACCCAGCCCTGTCCAATCAATTAGACCATTCTTGTGAGTTTAAATATTTAGACAGCTCATTTTTCTTAAGCTAGAGACTAATATCCTACTACTGTTTCCTCAGCTACAGTATCTGTAGCTTCAGTTACAGAACAGGGGAAAACGTAAAACATGTAGATTAAGTGTAGATTACCACTTCTATGCTTTCTGAGCGTTATTCTCTTTTTTCACTTGCAGCAAAACAATTTATGTTATTTTTTTAGACCAAAAGAATGTTTCTGTAAGAATATTTCAGGTACTGGGCCAGATTCCCAGAAAACATAACAATTTTGGGATTGACTCATACTTTGAAGTGGAAGACAAAGACCTGCACAGCTTGGCAGCATGAAACCTAGTATCACAGACAACATTCCTGCTAAACAGCAAATGCTTTGTTTTGGGGCTTTTATTCTCTATTCTGCCTCTTTCTGCTTGCTTTCTATCACTCATGCAGAAACATTAAGAGGACACACTAATACATTAGACAGAGAAGTGTTAATAGCTGACTTCACTGTAATTGGTCAATGATCTCATGAAGTGAAGGTCTGGACAGAGGATAGAAAGTGGGAGCTAAGATAAGGCAGTCAGCCAGGTTGTAGACTCTGGCTGGTTAACATTCCTTGCTGATTTAGCAGTGTAATTCCCAAGACAGGCATTGCTTCTGATGTAGGACTACCAAAGCACTTGAATTTAAATGTTTCCCTGTAAAATTTAAGCACTTGGTCAAGTGCATAAATCTCCATCAAGAGACTGCATGCACCCTTTCAATATTGAGTACTATTCAGTTAGCCAAAAGACTAAGTGAGATTAAGTCTCTGCCAAAACTGGTTCTTAACCACTCAATTAAATCTGACATGCTTTAAGAGACAAAAGGTGTTTAATCAGATGTTACAGCTTTTTCTGACAGCTTGAGCATATGCAGTCTAGTCTGTTCTTACTCAAGTCAATACCAAAAACTTCCAGAGTGTTGCTTCAGATCCATGGAATGCATATTTCCCACTTCCAGACAGGATACATATCAGTGCCAAAAATAAAGAGGATGCTTCAGGTAAGTTTGTATGGGAATGAGAAAGAAAATTACTAGCACATCAAACCTAGACAGGTTTTCAAACAACGTCATGGATTCTTATTTATCAATTTTAATTTATATAGCAGAAAACCAATGGTGAAGTACCACCAGAGCATCCAGGCAGAAAGAGACTTGGGGATACTGGTAGATAGTAGCTGAACAGGAGCCAGCAGGTGCCCAGGTGGCCAGGAGAGTTAACAGTATCCTGGCCTGGATCAGGAACAGCGTGGCCAGTAGGACAAGAGAGATTATTCTGCCCCTGTACTCACCACTGGTCAGGTCACACCTTGAGTCCTGTGTCCAATTCTAGGCTCCCCAATTCAAGAGAGATGTTGAGGCACTGGAACGTGTCCAGAGAAGGGCAACAATGCTGGTGAAAGGCCTGAAGCACAAACCCTATAAGGAGAGGCTGAGGGAGCTGGGGGTGTTTAGCCTGGAGAAGAGGAGGCTCAGGGGTGATCTCATTGCTGTCTACAACTGCCTGAAGGGAGGTTGTAGCGAGGTGGGGTTGGTCTCTTCTGCCAGGCAACCAGCAACACAAGAAGAGGACACAGTCTCAAGTTGTGCCAGGGGGAAGTATAGGCTGGATGTTAGGAGGAAGTTTTTGCCAGAGAGAGTGATTGGGAATGGAACGGGCTGCCTAGGAAGTGGTGGAGTTGCCGTCCCTGGAGGTGTTCAGGAAAGGACTGGATGAGGCACTTAGTGCCATGGTCTCATTGATTGGCTAGGGCTAGGTTGGACTGGATGATGTTAGAGGTCTCTTCCAACCTGATTGATTCTATGATATGACCCACAACTGTCAAAAAGGGGCTGCCCCACATCTCCCTCTACATCTTGCTTCACATTCCTGTCAGAGTTTATGTTTCTGCCCTTCTTTAGATCGCTTTCAGTTCACTAAAAAGATCAGAAAGCTAACCTCAAAACACAATCTGGCTTTTTTTTCTGTTTTACTGAATTGCA
Source organism: Pogoniulus pusillus (assembly GCF_015220805.1). Lineage (NCBI taxonomy): Eukaryota > Metazoa > Chordata > Aves > Piciformes > Lybiidae > Pogoniulus > Pogoniulus pusillus. Next base: position 14,329,698 of record NC_087288.1, read on the forward strand.
GCAGCTCAGAAATGGGTATTCTAATTTAGGGCTGGGGCAAATTTGAGGAGGAAACATAACCTGGAGCAGGTGAGAGACGGGGTTAAGAGCTAGATTAAAAAGGAAGAAACAAGAAGGTGAGCTTTTTTCCTCTAGTGGCAGGAAACAATGGGATCAATTCAGCCATTGCAGAGACCTTACATTTCTATTTCTCAGATATGTTTTCCTTACATATTAGAAACCAAAAACATCCATTTCAATTCTCATTAACTGAAAGGCTGAAATAACTTTGAAAATCTGAGCAAACAATTTTGTTTCTCTCAAGCTACCAACATAATTCAGAGAATGCATCACACCTAGAAAGAGGCTTATTGAGTTTGTGTGACCAACTACCATTCAGTAAACAATTCACATGCAGAACTGCCTCCCTTTGCATCAGACGAATTGTGTTATAATGGAATGAGTGTGATACTTGAAAGAATTGCTTACAATTGCACATATAAGAGAAAAAGATAGCTAAGTCTAAATTAAGATGTTGGCTATGAAGTTTCCAATAGGACCTTGACATGACTGTTGACCTACTCATGACATGATCACACCAGTAAGGATTTGGAATTCTATTAGTATTACCGGAGGAAAAAAGTCAAGGAGTCATCAGGAAAACAAATCTATATCTGCTACTCCATCAGCCAATTACTGTTGTTAAAGTGGAATTAGATGAGTATTGACAATGCGAAGGGGATAAGGATTAAGTAGATGACAGAGTATACAGCTAGCATTGCTGTTCTCTTTTTTTTTGCCCTGGAGAAAGCCTAAAATAAACCCCTCTGATGGAAAAGGAATATACCATACTGAATAAAGCATTATAACTCTGATAGTGTCCTGAAATAGCAGGTATATACATTTGTCTTCCAGCCAATCACAAAACCAAGCTAACCCCTAAACACAGAATTGAAGTGAAGTCCGCTAAGGCATGAGTATGACATGACTTTTAACTTGACAATTCAATTCAACCTCAATTATCTGAATGCCATAACAAAATGCAATTAAATTATGTCAGAGGCATTCTTCTTGGTTCTCAAGAACTTTTTTTGTTAATGCAGTGAAGTCATAAACATTTCTCAGTTAAATGTAGCAGTCAAGTCTGTAGACTTTTAGCATTTAAGAAATCAACTTTGTAAAGCTTCTTGTATACTGCAGGTAAAGTTAAAAAGGGTAAACCTAGAATCCTTAGAGTGATTATTTGTTTTGACTGACATAGTGTGGAGTACAATCACAATTAATTTCTTTTTAAGCACAGACTCCCCATGGTCAGAGTGTATTTCACAGGTAACAGCAGACACAAACTTAGCAAACAACTTTCTCCTGTGTTCCAGATTCATAGGCATAAAACTTCCTTGGCAAAAAAGACATAGGTCAATTGGTGTAAAGGAAGCTAATAAAGAAGTTGTAATCAATTAATAGAAATTTTTATCCTTTGCATTTCTTACTGAGGATGGCAATACTACTGAGAAGTATGGCAAATCTCCTGGACAGATGGTGTCAAGTTCTCTTTCAAATCAAGCATTTACTTCTCTTTTGAATCAAGCATTTAATACTTCAAAATTACTTTCAAGTAATGATTTTTAAACTTTTTTTTAAATAATGGAAAATATTTCTTTCAAAAACAAACAAACAAAAAAAATCCTGCAGGATTAGGCAGCAATGACTTTTTTTTTTCTCCAAGATCAGTAGCACTGAACCATGAACTTTGTCTCTATGCAAATCAAAGGTAGAAACTTCTCATGCTCAAGCCACTTAGCAGCACTGTATTATTCTGTTTACTTATATGATCCAAATAAACATCAAGAACAGCAGGAGACACAACACAGTGTAAATAAGAGGAAATCAAAAGGAATGAAATCATTGAATCTCTAGAAATTCAGATTCTAAGCAAGGGGTTTAAAAAAAAGCTATCAAAAAAGTGGAATGCACAACAGTATTTAGTTTTGTTTTATACTTACTGGTGCTGGTAGATGTAAATGTGCTTCACAGGCAGCCCAAATTCAAAGATTTAGTAGACTGCCTTTTCTGTTACGTGCTTCACTTGACTAAAGCTAGCACAGACCCAATTCTTATTCTGGGCTACCAGAAAACATGTCTGCTTCCTCCTTGACCCATCATTCTTAGAACTCAAGGGACCTGCCCTTTTTGAAAATTTGCCAGGAATTTTCTTGGCATTATCTTTCACCAGTACCTTAGGGAAACTTAACCTTAGACACTGTTAAAACAGGAAAACACAACATTTTTAGAATATTTAGCCAAAAGTTGAAGTAAGATTTAGAGGTCACTGCAGCCATAAATCTAACCACGCCAAAAAGAAATAAAGCAGTATGGATTCTACTGGCAAAAAAAAGCTTCATGTAGAATGAACTGAAATATACATAACATTTTCTAAAACAATTAAGGATAATAGAGGATAGTAATTACTAACCATAACTAAAATAGCCAGCAAATCAATAAAATCAGTGTTTCTATTGTTCATCATGCATCCTGGATGAAGGAAAGTGAAAACAAGACAAGCGACACCACTTGGCTTCTTATAGCTTTACACCTGACATTTACCTGACTTTTGATGTCTAATGAAGGCACAAACACCCATCAAATGCTGAAGCATTTCTAAAGGTGACTCCCACGTGGGCTTCTCTCATGCTAATCATCAAGTTTATGCCACAAGCCTTTCATCAAGGGAGTTAATAAATTTGTCAGCCTGGCTACTTCTTTCCAAGAAACTACAGTCATTTAATAACAATTTGTATCTGAATGACTGTCGAATTTAAGTGAATTGTCAAATGAACTAGGAATTTCTGAAGATACTAAAATGAGATAGGAAGGAAAACTCAGTTAAAAAAGGAAAATTCAGTTTAAAAAGGCAAGAAAAAAAAAGGCTTTCCACTAGAGAATGATAACGGATAACATACTTCTTCCCCTCTCCACAACAAAACAGATTCATTACACTGGAAAAAACAGAAGTACCAGCACCTCACAAAAGAAATTACACAATCTTGGTTATGCAGTTCAATTCATTACCATAAAAAAACCCTAAGATAAGGCACCTGGAATTCAAATTAATTTGATTTGGGGAGACAAAGAAAGCTGTAGTTCTGTTTTTTTTTTCCCTTTCTAAGTTATATTGACTCTACAGATACGAAGCATCTCTCATATACATAATTTTTCTTGCCTTTGTAAAGAACAAATATCACAGACCTCACAGCATGGTTAGACATTCCACTGCTATAAGGTTCTGGCAAGCACTATGAATTTATCCCTGAAGACAGAAACTACGTACCCAGTTTCCAGAAGTTTCTCCACAACTTTGCTGACAAATACCCCAAAGGCTTTCAACAGCCCATGAGAATGTTTCTAGTTTCCTTCTTCCTTTTTTAATATATATTACCATTAAAACTAAGTAGCTGCTGTCATTATCTCTTCAGCTTGCTGCAAATGTTCAGGTTAAAAATTAGTACAGTATTTAAGTAGATATTTGCTTTTTAAGCTTACCTAACAGAATGATTAATATCAAAACACACCACATTAAGAGACAATTGTAACCTTTTGAAAGTGAAAAGAAAATGATTGGCAGTTTATTTTTCAGAATGGAAAAGCTCCCTATCTCTACCTAACACTATCAAAGACAATCTCTTAGTCACTTTCTAGAGTTTAAGCAACAGGACTGACAGTATTAAAAGCCATGAAACACCACCATGGTTTTTAGGAAACTGGTCACTCCTCAGGCAGATCTGCCTGATATTTCATAAGATTTAGATGAACTTACTAGGTGTCATCTAAGTCTACATTTACAGACCAAAAAGAGGGCAAATTGCACAACAGTTTGTTGATTTGCACCAGACTTACACTCCAGTAGTGAATGCTATACCCATCTTTACATCTCAGCTGCCCTTCGGAACAGCAATCAGCAGAACAGGCTGAGCAAACACACAGGTATGGACAAAGTTTAAGATGGTAAGTCAGAGGATGCCCTTGTATTCACAGAATGCCTTGCACTAGGATCTTCAACAGTCCCACAGCCAGCTCCTCCTTTAGAGAATAGAATCCTGAGATGAACCTCTCCAGACCCAGCACTGTTGGGCTATCAGCCTGGGTGCTAGTTTGAAGCTAGCTGGAATAGTTTGGTGAGAACTATTAGATTATAGGCTGTGAAAAGGAAACAATGGTGATGTCTACTGCACTCATAGGCTTGCTGAGATGTATAAAAACAAGAACATAAAACACAGATAACAGTCTGGCTCTGGCTGCCTCTCTTCTCTCCCTAACCTGCTGTCTAATTAATCTGTCTGCTTCCTAACCCCCCTGGCCGTTCTCCAAACTCATCTCGAGCATAAGGCAAAGTCTGGGATAAGGTAAGGGGTGGAAAGGAGGTGGAAGGGTGGTTGGGAGCCTTTCCTGGGGACTCTGATTTCTGGGAGGGCTGCTGTGTTTCTGTATTACCTTTTTAACTTGTATATTTCTGTATATATTGCAAACACCTGCTTGTATATTGTGCTAAGCTGTGAATATAAAGCTCCATTCTATTTCCATCTCGGCTGAGTTTAGTCTGGGTGATGTTCTTAAGTGTGGGGAGGCAGGTAACACCCAAATCATCACAGCCTGTTTCTGAGTGAATGCAGCTTCATTACTTCAGCTTTCCAAGACAGAGAAGACTTAGAGCACTGCAGAGCCACATTCCAAACCACCTTCTCCTTGTACAGTTTTTGGGCTTACAGCACAGCTCTTCAGGCACAGCTGGAAGACTGGGAGTGATTCCTTTACTAGAAGATGGATATTCTAGCTTCTTATGACAGTGCAGAGATCACCATCAACTGCTACACACCTGTTCATTTGCTTAGGAGAAACGAACTAGTTCAGCATTCAGCTGCAAGAGAACAGAAAAGTCTGAGAAGCTTTGGTAACTCTTGCACACATATTCTAAAAGCAAAATGCTATTGCACATGCAGCTGGTTGATGACAAGTGGACAGAAGAAATAATGTTACTGCCACTTCAAACAAACAAAGTAACATTTTAGTCAAGAGCACTTATAGAAAAGCAGTAATTTTGGCAATTCTTTACTCTTACTCTGCTACCATTAAGCTTAAGAACATTTCAAGATTTTTTTAGGTGTTGAAATCCCTCCCAACCTTCAGTAGAATATTGAAGCACTCATTAGGAGTTGAAAACTCAGAAAGAAAACTTAGGAGGTGTCATGTTTGAATGACTGTAACTTTGTCCAAATTCAGTGCCACTGGGTGCATCTTTGATCAGTCAGGAGACATTACAAATACCTGTAACAGTGATTGAGAACAAAGGGCAAAAGAACAAGAACACACAAACAAGTGACACGCAGAAATATAAACTTAAACCAATCCACTGAATGTAACCTGCCTTGCCAATTCTTTTTTTAACTTATTGGAAAAGTTGCTCTACTTAATATTGACAAAGAGATGTATAAATCAATACATTTGGAACAAGTGATATATTTTAATTTAAAAAAAATCTTCAAACTGCAGCAGTAAATCTATGCACTTAGCAAACAAATCATCAGAGGGGTTTGCTTGTGTAGTTTTGACAGGGTTAAGACAAGCTGCAAAGCTCAGATGCAGGCCACACATAAAAAAACGAAAAAAAATAAACTGAAAAATAAACTAATTAAAAACAGGAACATGTTGAAATGAGCTGCATTACAATTGGCTTGAATCTACCTAATGAAGTAAAGGAAAGGACAGTATGGAAAAACTCTCAGTTTGCCTGTTCTGCCATCTGTTCTGCCTACTTGCTACTGTCCTAACAAGTAGACCTGGGCAGTTTTCAGTAAAATATAAGCCCAAAATGTTCAAAACCAGAAAAAAAAAAAAAAAAAAAAAGCAGCTCTCAAAGTCTAAAGTGTAAGTAAGGGCTCTGATTTGGACTGAGACAATTTCATTTTAAAGTATGTACAAGTTGTTATTGAGTTTCTTTCAGAAGGTTGATGTCACCTGAGAAGTCCCATTCCATGAGAAGAGTTGTGTCCAGGATGGACAGATGGGTTTGAAGCAAAGAACAGAACGATGCAAGATTTGGATGGCACTGTTCACTACATTGAGAGTCTGTTTCTAGTTAGATGAGTAGTGTGATGAGCAGGAATTACAGGATTGAATAAGGGCTGGAATGTCCCAGGTTGAGACTATAGGGTTAAAAAAAAAATCTTCAGGGGACTAAAAGATTGTTATTCAATCCCATAATTCTGCTATGTCTTCATAAATCACAAGAAGGTCAGCTTGTTCTCCTTTCCTCCTCCTCCTGCCCTATGCCTGGCAGGAAACACTTTATCGGGAAGAACATGTAAGCAGCAGGTTTGTTTTGGGGCCTTGAGAGGCATGGGGGGGAGGAGGATTGGAGCACTGTAGAGTGTTAGATTTAGGTTTTTTGGGTTGGGAGAAAAAATGCAAGGGGGTTTGCCAGGGAAGTGGTAATTGCTTTATAATATCTTTCTCTGTATCTCCCTCTAAATATAATTCTGTATTTGTTTTTTCCTCAGCTATCTTTAAAAAGCACAACTCCCTGTCAGACCTGGGCAGTTTTCAGTAAAATATATGTCCAAAATGTTCAAAACCAGAAAAAAAAACCCCAGCTCTAAAAGTCTAAAGTGTAAGTAAGGACTCCTCATTTCTTTCTTTTGGTATAATACTGCCCCACACATATTCCTCCCATGCTACTTCAAAACCACCTTCTTTCTGCCTTTCCTAACTTCCTCTGTTAGATGCATTCTATTTAATAACCTTTCAATTAAAAGAGACACATCTAAAATAATTTATCTCCATTTCACATTTCAGCAGGGGGTGCTAGTTTGAAGCTAGCTAGAATGTTTTGGTGAGAAGAACTAGATTACAGGCTGTGGAAAAAAACCCACAACAATGGTGATACCTACTTCACTCATAGGCTTGCTGAGAGACAAAAACAAGAATCCAAACATAGATAAGGGAGTCTGCTTCTTCTGCTGGGGAGCTCGAAGCTGCATTTTTTTCTCTCTCTGGCCTCGCTGCTGTTTCTCCTATTAATCCACTTTGTTTCCTAACCTCCTGGCCAGACCTCCAGTCTTCTTTGGGACTGGGGTAAGGTTGGGGGGGGGGGGGTGGGGGGGTGGGAGAAGGTGGAAGGGTGTTTGGAAGCCCCTCCTGGGGTCTCAGGTTTCTGGGAGGGCTGTTGTGTTTCTGTATTACCTCTTACCTTGGATATTTCTGTCTCTATATATATATATATATATATTTCTGTCTATATATATAACTGTATATACCTGCTTGTATATTCTGCTAAGCTGTAAATAATAAGCATCATTCAATTTCCAGTGCCAGCTTAGTCTAATTTGGGTGATTTCCAAAGTGTGTGGGGGGGGGGGGGGGCAGGGAACAACCAAACCATCACACAGGGACTACAGAATGGCCATACACAACAAGTTGTTGTTGGTTTAGATAGAAAGAAAAAACAAATGGTAAATTCAGAGTCTCTTTTTAAGTCAGTGGATTATACACTTAGCTAGTTTGAAAATACAAGCTTGGAAGCAAATCATTAATATAAACACACAAGGGAGGAATCTAAACTATTTACTGAAAAAGTAACCATTGGAGAACAAGGAGCAGGCAAGATAGGACAAGTCTTAAAAGGATTTCAAGCTAAAGAAGTTGTAAATTAATATATTTCATATAGAGTTCTTATTTTGCGTCCTTCCTTACCAAAGGGTAATTCTGACCTAATTTTGTGTCCTTTCTCACCGAGGGGTAATTCTGACAATGGGAGATAAACCATTCTTAAAAAGGAAAAAAAAAAAATCTGTAGAGGTTACTTCAGTAATGAAATTATTAGTCTTAAATTTCTAAAGTTTAAAAATAAAGCTGCTTATTGGAGAAACAATGATGGCATCTCCATTATGTATCACTTGTACAGACTAAAATTTTTCTTGGCAGTGCTACTGCTCTCCTTTGTGTTTGCCCTATTTGCTGTAGCCAAGCATATAATCAAAGTTTCTGCTCTTTCCAGAAATGAATTCAAGTTTGTAACAATTTGCAATTGGGCTACAACTTTGATCATAACAAATTAGCACTAATGAGGCCAACTGTTCATTTGTTATGGTGCTACACTAAATTTATGATTAATGCAAAATACTGATTATTATTTAACTTTTAAATACATTAGGAGAAGAGTAAAAACAAGAGCCAGTCCTAAATCATTCCATCTGGATTTCAGCAATTGATCAGAGGGCTGGAGCATCTCTGCTATGAGGACCGGCTACAAGAGTTGAGGCTCTGCAGCCTGAAGTAGAGAAGGCTTTGAGGAGACCTCATAGTGGCCTTCAAGTATCTGAAGGGGGCCTACAGGAAGGCTGGGGAGGGACTCTTGACAAGGTCTTGTAATGACAGGACAAGGGGAAAGGGGTTTAAACTGGCAGAGAAAGGATTCAAACTAAATGTTAGGAAAGGGTTCTTTCCACTGAGGGTGGTGAGACACTGGCACAGGCTGCCCTGGAGGTGCTGAAGGCCAGGTTGAATGAGGCCATGAGCAACCTGTTCTAGTGGGAGGTGTCCCTGCCTATGGCAGGGGGTTGGAACTGGATTGCCCTTGAGGTCCCTTCCAACCTAAACCATTCTGTGATTCCACGAATTGGGATCCTAAAAAGAGGAAGCACACAGAATTACATAATGTTAGGAGTTGGAAGGGATCTTCAAAGATCATCTAGTCCAACCCTCTTGCCAGAGTAGGACCACCTAGAGTAGGTCACACAGGAACACGTCCATGCAAGTTCTGAATGTCATAAGCAGCTATGGTGTTGAGCTCAGTGTTGATGCACTGCCAAGCAGGTTTTGCTGTTTCTTTTCAGTCTCTGATGCTAGCACTGTTTAATGGCAATGTGCAAGTAAACATTAAGCTTACTGTGACAAGTGGTTTTATGGAAGTTATTACCAAACCCAGTACAAACAATACTAGTAAGGAAGGAAATGATGATTATGAAGAATACTGAAGAAAAAATCAAAATAAAAAAATGTCATGAAATATTTGGAAAAGAAGAGTCCAGGAAACAACATATATGGCACTACAGCTCGTGGCTGTCCTCATTTCCTCTTCCAAACTGCTTTTGCAGCAATACTAAGTCACAGTTCAATAAAGGACTGATGCAAGAGAAAAAGGGGTTCTGGTTACAAGGCAACTAAGCAAGACACTTTTATCTCATATTTGGACAACACAGAATTCTTAACATTATCACCAAATATATGAAGCTTAATGGTCTGGGGTCACTCAATGTGGTCCTCCACACAATGAGTTCCATGACAGAAATAAAGCATGATGGAGGCTGCTGCCAGCAAGCTGGTACTTTATGCAGCACCTCCCCAATTATTTGCCTCAGATAATGTGTATGCCCACTGAGTTCTAAGGAACACCGTGCAGGTATTACATGGTTTCTGGAATTCATACATCTAAACCAGGCATATAGAAACCACATCTGACAATTCAGACAGGGTGCTAGGGATGAGACGAAAGCTTAGCATATTCCTAGAAACATGAATGATCCTGACACAAAGCATCAGACTCCTAGAAATAAAAGCCTCAAACGCTACAATTCAAGAAGGCTGTTCAATCTTTTGCAAGCTAAATACTCCAATATATTAATTTGCTTTAGCAAATCTAAGTGATACTTATCAAATAAAATACTGAAACGCATAGAGATGCTGTGCATTTTGGTGGCACAGGCTATCATATGAGTAACACATCAGCAAGAACAACCTTTTCTTTTACCAGACCCTCTTTAAAAAAAAACCAAAAACCTTTTATTTAATAAATATGCATCTTTCTGCTACATGCTCTACATCAAAGATCTTCCCTTGCTCTTCTTAAAGCCCACGCACTATAAACCCTATTCTGCGTCACCGATTTTAAATTTCATCTATAAAAGCCATTTTACATATACTACAAATAACAATACATGCCCTAGTTTGAATATTAAAGCTGTAATTCAATTTCAAGGTTCTTCTGACAGCATTCCAGTGTCACATTTTTCAAGATGCTACTCGAATCGTTTTCAGGAAATTCACAAACTACCACAAATCAGCAGCATAAAAGCAAATCTATTTCAGCGAGAACTTCATTAGGGCTTACTGCTACTCATTCAAACAGTACTAAGAAGTTGATCCTTTAGTGTAATAAAGGAAATTAACAGAAGTTGAGTGAATAACCCATACTCTGCACACATTCTTTACATTTTGCTATGTATTTTCTTTTTGCATTAATAGCTATTAGAGAGAAAAACATGAAAGAGCCCCAGACATGTACATTTGTATTTTAAGAGTGTAAACTCCATTCTAGTCTCTGTTCCTTAGATTTTATTAACTTTAACTGCTGAGAGATACCATGTAATAAACAATACTAGGCTCTGATTGGAATAAATGGGTGAAATTTAGCCTCTATGAGCCTGGATTAGTCACTCTCCCTTATAAAGCATGAGATTGTGTCAATACAGTCACTGCTGGAAAATTTTTCAATATACAATCACATGAGGTACAGTGAGCATATTTACTGTAACTATGGAGCTCTCTACACTTAAGAGAAATCACAGCTTTTTGAAAAGCTAATCACTGCTGTTTAAAATCTATTTACCACCTTCTTGTTAGGATGCAAACTGGTACCATAGAAGCATGATTAGTTCTAGTCAGCTATATACATGACATGGAGCTGTCAGACAGGTACACAAGATGTTTTCTATGTTATGTACTCAGTTTTCAGTTCTAGTTTTACCTTTGATGGTTTGAGCAGAACTGAAGTGAAAAGAGTAACTGAACAGACTTAGGTCATACAGATAAGGAGGCACAGCTGCAGAAAAGTGGCCTTGGGGGGCTGGTGGAGAAGCTGAGGGAGTTCTGAGCTGTGCAGAAAGACAGGCTGATCAGCCCTGGGAACAGGCAATGTTATGCCTAAGTTGTCGCAAAGAGAGATAAAGGGGGGTGGTTGGTCAGGTCTGCTTCTGTGTGTGTGGACAGCCCATCTCTGCTTTGCAAGCCTATCAAAAGTACAAGCCCCTCTACCGAACTCCACTATATAAGTATCACACTTAGCTTTAATAAACGGATTGACCATTATGCACCACCTTGGTGTAAGCTCGGTATCTCTCCCTCTGCTGAGTGGCCTAGAAGAGAGGCCAACTCCACACTTCTCCAAGGCACTGACTTAAGTAGTCTGTGTAACTAAACTCAGCAATAGGAAAATGAAAAAAAAACAAACAAACACAAACTTTACTTTTGAATGTGACTGTTCTTCCACCTCTCAATTTGCTTTTTGTGCTGCTGTAAGCATTCACGAGTACCTACACAAAACCAAACCAAAGCTATGATCTACCCTGCATTGGGCACAGCTAGTGGAGTTCGGGCAGCTGGAGGTAGGGACTGCAGGGGTGATTTGTGTTGGAGGTGGCCAGGGACCACTCTGTGCTAGTCACAGTTGGTACCAGTTGGCTGTGTGGTGGACAAAACAGATCTATCATGCACCAAAATTGAACCAGGAGTCCCTGATGCCTCTGTGAAAGAGTACTTGGGAATGAGAGGTAAAAGCCAGGAGATGCACACAGGAGGACAGAGCAAGATGCCAGAAGAGAAAGAACACTGAAGAGGGGAGATGCAAGAGCTGGTGCAGTGACAGAACAGATGCTCCAATAGGCACTTTGTTAAAACTTTAGCCCATTGAAAACTGAGTCTGTCATGTGAAATCCAGCAGAGTAAACATAAACATTTCAGTTTCTCAAAGTCATAAAAGCAGCACCCATGAAACCAAATCAGTGCTTCCAAATATAAACAAAAATACACAGTTAATTCAAAGATATCCACAGCCAGGAAAGCAGACCAGCTGATTAATACCCAGCCAGAATATCACCTGGCAAGAGAAAAGCACACAAAGAACACAAGCAACATACAGGGATAATCCATAGATCTTGGCTCAACTCACTTCACTTGAAAGAGACTAAACATAGTAAAAGAAAGTATGTGGCAAAACACCTGGACAATCTCAAAGGATTCTCCTCAGCCTCAACATCCCACAACCTACCATCCCACTGCACATGACAAAAATTTGTGGTAATGCCAGAAAAAAACAAACTAAGCATGCCAACCAAATATAATTTGTTTGACAGCTTTCAAATCAGCCATTGCTGCACAGTAGGCAAGACTCCTCCAAACTCTCAGGGGACCCTTGACCAGGTGCAATTGCCACTGAGAGAATCAATGAGGTTTTCACTATGGATTATCACTTTTGTCAGAGAAGGCTTAAAGTGTGTGGGATTTGCCAGCCTTCCCAAACTGTCCTTTGGAGACAAGTTAAGCGTATAGCTGCTCCTGCTGCTCAAACAACATAAAGCAATACTTTGCTGTCAGGCCACATAACATCTAGATGACACTGAACAACATGGGTCAGGCAGACCAAAAGGACTAATTTATACCAAGGATGTACTCAGGTAAACCTTAAGAAGAATGGTGTACAAATGCAGCCAAAACCCACCAGCTTCTTTAGAATGTTCAGAGTCAAGAAGTGCATTAAAGGAAGTACACAAAGCTTCAAAAAGTCTGCTCAGAGAATGTATGCCAGGCACTTTGCCAAGGGATAGATCATTAATGATTTCAACGATCTCCCCTTAGAGATGGGGGCTGCCAAGGCAAATCCTCTTAGTTATACTAGAAGGGTTAAGTGAGGTCAAAAAGTCCCACCTCTCCCCAGCTGTGGGCACTTCACCAGTTTGATGATTTTGATAAAGAAATAAACGTTTACATTTAATTAGTCTGATGCCAGTGGAGTTTCTAATAACCAGTATTATACTTGGGTTTGTGTCTGCTTTGATTAGCTCTCTTCACAGCCGATCATCTCTGCCACCCTACTGGAATAATCTGTTTTGCGTAAGTCAAGGCCATTTGAGATCTCTGGCCTGACAGCACGGCTGGCCACTTTCAGTTCCTCCAGCAAGACTGTGAAATAAAGGGAATACCAGATGTACCTGAATCTCCAGGCAGTTTTGTCTCCCTTTAGGTTAAGGTAGATGACACAGCCTGTTTATTTCCTTCTGAAGGCATAAGAAATAGCTGCACTTGGTAACACGCTTTGAAAGCCACAGACAGTACAGTGGACAATACCCCAAGGATACTATTTACCTTCCAAAGCAAAGTGTCTAAACATCCACCTGTTCCCTAAACATTTCTGTCTATACACAGGAGGTAAGAATTAATCTCAGATGTAGTATTTCTGCAGTTGAGCTTCATGGCAACAAAGATATAACTGAAAATTGAACAGTACCATAACAGACTGGAGAGCTGGGCACAGAGGAACAAGATGAGGTTCAACAAGGACAAGTGCAGAGTCCTGCACCTGGGGAGGAATAATAAACTGCACCAGTACAGGCTGGGAGGTGATCTGCTGGAGAGCAGTCCTGTGGAGAGGGACCTGGGTGTCCTGGGGGCTAACAAGTTCCCCATGGCATAGCAATATGCCCTTGTGGCCAAGAGGGCAAATGGGATCCTGGGGTGTATTAGGAGGAGTGTGTCCAGCAGATCAAGGGAGGTTCTCTTTCCCCTCTACTCTGCCCTGCTGAGACCTCATCTTGAATACTGTGTTAAGTTTTGGGCTCCCCAGTTGAAGAGGGACAGGGATCTGTTGGAGAGAGTCCAGCAGAGGGCTAGGAGGATGAGGGGACAGGAGGACATGGCTTATGAGGAGAGGCTGAGGGACCTGGGGCTGTTTAGTCTGGAGAAGAGAAGACTGAGAGGGGATTTGATAAATGCTTCTAAGTATCTGAAGGCTGCCAGGAGTTGGGTGACAGGCTCTGCTCACTGCTCCCTATGATAGGACAAGGAGCAATGGGTGTAAGTTGCAGCAAAAGAGGTTCCACCTCAACACAAGGGGGAACTTCTTTAATGTAAGGGTCACAGAGCACTGGAACAGGCTCCCTAGAGAGGTCATGGAGTCTCCTTCCCTGGAGACTTTCAAGGCCTGTCTGGATGTGTTCCTCTATGATCTGTGTTAGATAGGATTGTCCTGCTCTGGCAGGGGGGTTGGACTCGATCTCCTTGGGTTCCTTCCAACCCCTAACATCCTGTGATCCTGTGATTTAGCATCCTGTCAAAATAGTTGGCCACAACAGGTACTGAGAGCTTATCCAAACACATTCTTCACAATGTAATTTTCCTATTTCAATTGTTCTGAGATTAAATTTCTTTACCTTACCAACTAATGGAAGAACTCTAGAAGAAACATATCAAAAGAAATCCAGAGTTTTGGAGTACAAACAAACACAACAACATTAACTGAAAGGTCACAGTTTTGTCTCAAAGAACCAGTAACAAAAGACTACACCTGTAATCATAAAATAGACCAGGTTGGAAGAGACCTCCAAGCTCATCCAGTCCAACTTAACACTCAGCCCAACTTATCAATCAACTAGACCAATCAACTTGGCACTAAGTGCCTCATCCAGTCTTTTCTTCAACACCTCCAGGGATGGCAACTCTGCCACCTCCCTGGGCAGCCCATTCCAACACCAATCATTCTCTCTGTGAAGAAGTTCCTCCTAACATCCAGCCTGTACCTCCTCTAGCACAACTTGTTCCCCCTGTTCTGTTGCTGGTTCTCTGGAAGAAGAGATCGACCTCCACCTGGCTACAACCTCCCTTCAGGTAGTTGTAGACAGCAATGAGCTCATCCCTGAGCCTCCTCTTCTCCAGGCTGCACACCCTCAGCTCCCTCAGCCTCTCCTCACAGGGCTGTGCTCCAGGCCCCTCACCAGCTTTGGCGCCCTCTTGTGGACACCTTCCAGTACTTCAACATCTCTCTTGAACTGAGGAGCCCAGAACTGGACACAGGACCCAAGGTGTGGCCTGACCAGTGCTGAGAACAGGGGAAGCATGACCTCCCTTGTCCTGCTGGCCACACTGGTCCTGATACAGGCCAGGATGCCATTGGCTCTCTTGGCCACCTGAGCACACTGCTGGCTCATGTTCAGCTACTGTCTCCTAGTACTGCCAGGTCCCTTTCTTCCTGGCTGCTCTCAGCCACTCTGTCCCCAGCCTGTAGCACTGCCTGGGGTTGTTGTGGCCAAAGTGCAGAACCCTGCACTTGGCCTTGTTCAATCTCATCCCATTGGCCTTTGCCCACCCATCCAGCCTGTCCAGGTCCCTCTGCAGGGCTCTCCTACCCTCCAACAGATCCACACCTGCTCCTAGCTTGGTGTCATCTGCAAACTTACTGATGATGAACTCAATCCCCTGGTCTAGTGTTATGAAGGGGACTAGTTGAAATCTGAGTTTGGGGTAAAATGCAATGAGGCCGATTTAAAAGCTATTAAACAATTTATTCATATACATAAAATAATTCCCCCAAACTTATTTACAACTCTCCCTAGAAGTTCTTTGATGCAGTTACCAGGACTACTTTACAGAATGTCTCTAGAGAAAGGTTTCAGAAAGTCTCTTTAACAGAGAGTCTGGCAGCTTAATTCACCGCTTGTGAGGTTGACTAAAATCCTTTAGCAACTTGAACAAAGAATGAAGAGTACTCACTAGTCCTAATGTCTGTGGCCCAAAACATAGGCAGAAGAATATTCAACTGAAGTCCTGTGGCAAATTCCACCTGGGCTGCAAAGTGGAATCAGCTGCTGGCTGAGGCGAGGGCTGAGGCGAGGGCTGAGGCGAGGGCTGAGGCGAGGGCTGAGGCGAGGGCTGAGGCGAGGGCTGAGGCGAGGGCTGAGGCGAGGGCTGAGGCGAGGGCTGAGGCGAGGGCTGAGGCGAGGGCTGAGGCGAGGGCTGAGGCGAGGGCTGAGCAGCAGGTGAGTGAGGAACGAGCAAGCACGCAAGCCCCTCGTTCACCTGTGCACCCCCATTTATAGGCTAACGGCTGAGGCTAATGGCCTCATTGGCTACACAATCACCCAGTCACCTCTGGCAATCACCCAAGTAGACCCAAAAAAGGAAGAACCCACAGGCTGCTGTCTTCCAAAACTGGGGGCGCATAGGCCTTGAGTGCGGCAGGGGCGTGGCCCTTATGAAGCCTCCCTCAGGCAACCAGATCAAACCAGATTCGGTTGCCTGGGTTTCTTTGTCCTGTTTTCCCGACGCTGGCTGCAATGCAGACAGGCAGGTAAAATAAGACAGGACATGCTCAAGACCATTTTATGCCCTTTCATAGAATCATAGAATCAACCAGGTTGGAAGAGACCTCCAAGATCATCCAGTCCAACCTGGCACCCAGCCCTAGCCAAGCAACTACACCATGGCACTAAGTGCCTCATCCAGGCTGTGCTTCAACACCTTCAGGGACGGTGACTCCACCACCTCCCTGGGCAGCCCATTCCAATGCCAATCACTCTCTCTGTGAAGAACTTCCTCCTAACATCCAGCCTATACTTCCCCCAGCACAACTTGAGACTGTGTCCCCTTGTTCTCACCACATCTAGATCATTAAAAAATAGATGTTGAAGAGGACTGAGCCCAGCACTGACGCCTGGGGGACACCACCAGTGATATGCAATAATCTTGGATGATTTTGGTAGCATTTTAGTGAAAGCCCTCTTTGAAATAAAACTATCTTCTACTCTCAGTGTCACTACATGGTAAACTGGCAGACTACAAATGCAATCTAACACAACAAAATAGTTTCATATCTATTAAGCTAGCATTGGAAGAACACTAAGGTATTAAGGACCTACTTTTCCAAGTCCCAGGTCATCTTAAAAGCATCACTACAGCTAAATGCAGGTAGTCATATCGAAGCTTTCCATGTTCATGGCAGATTTCAGGTCTCATCTCAACAGCTCTGACCATACCACCTGCAGTACTAACATCCTCCTAAAAATATGCACAAACACCTCTCCACTGCAAAAATAACCACCCCTAACTGACATCTGACTGAGTCTCAGAAAGGATGGTACAATCGAATACTAGGAAAAACTGTTCTGAAGTTAGATTTTTACACAGATTTTAAATGATCAAATTTTTCTAATGTGACTATTGCTACTTCTGAGAGTTCATTTACAGCCTTGCATTAGTTTACTCCATCAAATACTCATACACCAACTCCTGACATACTGCTAGCTTCTTTCACCCTACTCATTTCTTTGAAGAACACAAAAACGTGGCTAACAGTTAATTCTTTGCACAATTCATGCATCCTGAGGCTGTTGGTGGCAAATGTTACTAACAAAGGTAATTCCTTTCTGCCTGGATCTTGCCAGTTACCAGCACTAGGCAGGTGATCTCCACTGCCCCATGTCAGGGACAGATATTGAAAGGAATTAAATCAGACAACATATTTAGCAGATTGTCGTCAAGGACAACATGAACACATATGACAACTGTTAAGTTCTTCCCCTAGTTCTGTGACAGCTTACTCTTAACTCTCCTCACACAAGCTGCATTCTCACAAAGTAAAACCTCGAGACATGAGTCCTACGGGGGGACTCCAAACCAGATTTATATAATTGCTGGAAACTCAGCTTTGTTGCAAGTGTTTGGCTATTTTTGTAATGCACACTACTCTAAGTCATAGAATGGTTTAGGTTGAAAGGGACCTTAAAGATCACTTAAGTTTCAATTGCCCTGTCAGGGGCAGTGTGCTGCTTTGAGGTTAATTGGAATATTATAATGAGAGAAATTAGGTCTTTGGTTGTGAAAGGAAAGTAATGAAGTCTATATCATTCATTGGTTTGCTGAGAGGGATAATAAGCCAAAACAAACAATTTGTCCCACACTCGTCTGTGACATAGCTTCTATTCACTTCCTCTCCACACTGCTCCAATCTCTCCACTAACAAATAACAACATAGGCAAACAAAAACAACCAGCAAAGCTTGTCTGGGAAAGTAGAGGGGGAAAGAGGGGGGAGTTTTGAGCCCTTCCAGGTAGTTTTCTTTATCTGAGAGGGAGTCTGAATTTCTGTATTATTTCTGATTTGTATACAATTGCAAATACTTGTAAATACATTGTGTACATATGCTTGTAAATTTTGCTTTCCTGTAAATATAGCTTCATCTTATGTCAAAGCTGTCTGAGATAGCTTGGTGAACTCCAACAGTGTGTGTGCAAAGTTTCTAACACACCACAGGCAGGAACACCTTCCACTAGACTGGCTTGCTCAAGGTCTCATCCAGCCCAGCCTTGAACACCTCTGGGAAGAGGGCATCTATGACCTCTCAGGCAACCTGTTCCAGTGTCTCACCAACCTCATCATAAAGATTTTTTTTCCTAATAGCCAGTCTAAACCTAACCCCAAGCTTTGATCCATTTTCTCTTATCCCACTGCAATCCCTTGTAAAAATTCTCTTCCTGGCTTTT
This sequence comes from Pogoniulus pusillus, assembly GCF_015220805.1. Taxonomy (NCBI): domain Eukaryota; kingdom Metazoa; phylum Chordata; class Aves; order Piciformes; family Lybiidae; genus Pogoniulus; species Pogoniulus pusillus. The sequence goes on from NC_087288.1 coordinate 14,348,033, forward strand.
TTGTAGGCTCCTTCAGGTACTGGAAGGCTGCTACACTTGTAGTACTGGGTAGTACTGATTTTGACATTATAAAGAGGCAATCTTTACCCAGCTTACTCTTCAAGAGTTCATTTTCTAAGTGAATGCATTATGAGCTGGTTATCCCTTAATAAGTACTTTGAACATTAGATCTGTATTTATACACCATTAGAGGAAGGCTTAACTAATGTGCAACAGAATCATACTTCCATATAAAAATAAGAAATTAACTTTGAGAGTCATGAACATATTGACACTATTTTTAGATGAGAAGACCTGTAATTAAAGCCTGATCTTTGCCTAAGAAAACATCTGTTTTCTTCACTGTGTAATTAGTGAAATTAATGAATTCCAATCCATCCACACAAATGATTTTTTTTAAACTCTGAAATCAATCACTTGAAAATCTGAGAGCCTTTCAGCTTACGCAAATTTGCCAATAAGTGATACTGTAAATCAAGTGAGCGACCTGTTCTAGTGGGAGGCATTCCTGCCTATGGCAGGTGGTTGGATCTGGATGATCTTTGAGGTCCCTACCAACCTAAACTATTCTATGATTTTAAGTTCAAATACTGAATGTATTTTTCCTCATAGTTGTTGTATACTGTGCTAGTTTGAAGCTAGAGTGTCTTGGTGAGAAGAATTAGATTACAGGCTGTGATGCTGACATGTATAAGAACAAGAACACAAACATAGGTAAGGGAGATACTCTTTGTCCAGGCTGTGGACTACATTTCTCTCTCTAACCTAACCTGCCACCTCTCTGACGAACCCATCTGCTTCCTAACCCCCTGGCTGACGCTCCAAGATACCTTAAGCACAAGGCAAAGTCTTGGGTAAGGTAGAGGGGTGGGAGGAAGGTGGAAGGGTGGTTGGGAGCCCCTCTCCTGGGGGCTCAGGTTGCTGGGAGGGGAGTTTTGTTTCTGTATTACCTTTTAACTTGTATATTTCTGTATATAACTGTATATACTGTAAATCTCTGGTTGTATATTTTCTAAGCTATAAATAATAAGCTTCATTCAATTTCCAGAGGCAGCTGACTCTGGTCTGGGTGATTTCTAAGGTGGTGGGGGGAGGAAGGGGGTAACACCCAAGCCATCACAGATACATTTTTCAGCCCATTCCCTCTATTCAGCCAGTGCTGACATTTATACCATAAACAAACCAGATTTGTGCATTAAGGAATTTGGTTACTAGACTGAACTTCTGATGAATAACTCTTGTCAGAAAACTGACTAAAAGATTGTGTTGTTTTAACTGGACCAGAAGAGGGAATATGCTTATTGGGACATGAAATAAATTAAGACAATCCCTCTCTGACACTTACTACATAAGGAAAACTGCTGAAGAGGTACCACGACTTTGCAACACAGATTAGAAGCTCAATCATTAAAAGAAGTTATGAAAATGGTCTTCTAAAATATTTTCAAGGTGTTATTTCTCAGACTGTTAAGTGGCAGATGACCACACTTGAAGAGGTTAAGACTGAATAACTGCAGACACAACAAATAATGAGAAACACACTGTATGCTTTAGTGGTCTTGGCACTGTCGTTACCTTGCTGCTATAAAGGGACACCAGAAGTAGATTCTATCATTCCCTGTTTGGTCACAGATGGATTCTAATTCAAAGGGCAATTTTGATTGTTCCTGCTAAAACTCTTTGGCCAAAACCTGCTTATCCGTTCATTTGCTTTAACTGTTCTAATCTTCCCCTTAGACTCAGGGATATGTGCAGGAGAAAGCCAGTCAACAATCTCAAAGTATTGTTTCACAAATCTGGCCCTCAGTTGAGAAGTTGCAGTGAAAAGTCTTTTAATCACCTTCTGATCAGAATTTACTGGATTGTATCTAAGTTCAAGGGTATTAAAATGTGCAAAGGAGGTTATGAAAAAATAGCTACGTTATAGATTTTAACTTCTTAACTAGAAAACTGACTCAAAATAGATTTTCTAATTTACAATGAATCAAAAGAAAAAAACATTAGACCATGGCAAAAGTGGCACAAATGTATCAAAAAGCAAATGAATAAACATTTGAAAAGATTTATTATCAGAAATTGTAATAAATTTTAGAAAGATGAATCGATTTTAGTTAAAAGGTATAACTGACAATTTATTGGGCGGGAAGATGCATTATTTTCCAATTGTTATCCACCTACAGTAAAACTGATTTGTGTCCTATTGTATTTTATGGAAAAGGAGAGAGCAACTTTCAGTGATTTAGATTAAATGTATTAATCATAACCAGGCACTGTGAACTATATATCTACTATTAAAGAAGATTTTTGACATTTAATTCTGTAGCAATATTTTGGCTCTGTACCGCTCTTCCTAAATCCAATTCCTGCTACAGTTGGCAGATTTCTCCCTTTTAATTTTATGGGGCTTAAAGTAGCATTTAACCACCCATGCGGTAAATACTGCAGGATTAGAAATATTTAGTGTTTTGTTTCGCTTTCAGGAGTACTAATCCATCAACCTCCAAATATTTTAAAAACATTTGCTACATTCTAGTAATATTTAATGTAAGATTCAGTAAAATATCCTAAGTCAATGAAATTGTTTTCCAGAAACAGAACAAAACCTCCATATGAAACCCTTAAAAAAAGCTTATACATCACTGATATAGGGGAATTAATTTTACAAATATATCAGCTCATATAGAAAGAAAACTTCAGTAAATCCTTCAGAGAGAGTTTTTAAATACTGTATCTGACTTTTGTCACTATTTATTCTCAATAAGCTGACAAATAGATATTTGAATGATAGAATCATAGAATCAGTCAGGGTTGGAAGGGACCACAAGGATCACCTAGTTTCAACCCTCCTGCCATGGCCAATGACACCCTACCCTACATCAGCCTGGCCACAGCCTCATCCAGCCTGGCCTTAAACACCTCCAGGCATGGGGCCTCCACAACCTCCCTGGGCAACCCATTCCAGCTTCTCACCACTCTCATGCTGAACAACTTCCTCCTCACGTCCAGGCTGAATCTCAGATACTTCAGATACTGGAAGGCCACAAGAAGGTCACCTCACAGCAGCCTCTTCTTCAGACTGCGCAGCCCCAATTCCTTCAGTCCACCCTCACAGCAGAGCTGCTCCAACCCTCTGATCGTCCTCAGGGCCCTTCTCTGAACACACTTCAGCATCTCCACATCCCTCTTGTCCCAGGGGCTCCAGAACTGGATGCAGTACTCCAGGTGGGGTCTCAGCAGAGCGCAGCAGATGGGGAGAATCACTGCCCTCGACCTGCTGGCCACAATTCTCCTGATGCAGCCCACGCTCTGGCTGGCCCTCTGGGCTGCAAGTGCACACTGCTGGCTCATGCTGAGCTTCTCATCCATCAGCTCCCCCAAGTCTCTCTCCTCAGGGTTGCTCTCCAGTCACTCACAGCCCAACTTGTAGTTGTCCTCGGGATTGCCTTGACTCAGCTGCAGGACCTTGCACTTAGTCTTGTCGAACCTCATGAGGCTGGCTTGTGCCCACCTCTTCAGCCTGTCAAGGTCCCTCTGGAGGGATCCCTTCCCTTCAGTGTATCTGCTGCACCACACAGCTTGGTGTCGTCATCAAACTTGCTGAGGCTGCACTCAATGCCTCTGTCCACAGCACCGACAAAGATGTTGAAATAGACTGGTCCCAGGACAGATATCCCTGAGGGGATCACTTCTTCTGAGCAAGGAACAACAATACACTTAAAGATATTTCTGCCACACTTTGCACTGAAATGCTACCTTTTATTCATGCAAAAAAAGTTCCACGTTGTTTTTAGACACTGGCTTTCTGTTTTTCACTTAAGTGCTATGGTTTACCCCATGGGGAAGCTTCCCTTATGGCAACTTCTAATAGGGGTACGTAGATGTAGGTAATGTTCTTACAGTTACTCTAGGTACTGCAAATTGTCTTAAGTTGCCTTAGATTTACACAAACTAATAAACTATGAAGAAAAGAGAGAAAGAAGTATAGTAATATAATCCAGTTGCCATATACATGCTCGATCTTTCCAAAACGTAACAGCATGACACAGGTGGTTTTCTTTTTCTACAGCCTGAATATGTAGAGAGAAAACAATTGCAAACCTACCATATGTCTGTTCAGTTCTTTGGAAATTAAGTCTTTCAAAACTAAGCAATCTAAGAAGAAGTGGTCTAGCAGAAGGGGAAATTTGGCACAATTTAAAGTGAATTTCACAAGTGTTTAAAAAAAAAAGAAAAGAAATATCCTTGAGGCCTTGAGCAACCTGTTCTAGTGGGAAGTGTCCCTGCCTATGGCAGAGGGTTGGAACTGGATGATCTTTGAGGTCCCTTCCAACCTAAACCATTCTATGATTCTATCCACGGCAAGACAGTTGCAACAGAGTTTGCCCGTTAGCAAGCAATAAGAAAATGACAGCCTAAATAAACAATTTTCAGTTCTTTGAAGTGAGGATAAGTCTCTTCTTTCACCCTTAAATCCACAATCTCCAGAAAGTGCTAAATCAAGTCTAAGAAACAACAGAAAGTTACTCTCATACCTCCAAATGCAGTTTTAAAAATCACCTTCCAAACCAGGGACTACCTAAAATGAATTCTCTTGAACTTGGGAGCCTAAAGCTGGACACAATACTCTCAATGTGGAATCAGGGCAGTATAGAGGGGAAGGAGAACACTTTTTTGGTCACACTCTTCTTAATGCACCCAAGGATACCACTGGCCTTCATGGCCACAAGGGCACATGGATGGCTCACAGGGTACTTGGCCACCAGGACTCCCAGGCCCTTCTCCACTGAGCTGCTTTCCAGCACATCAACCCCTAACCTGTATTGATGCACAGGGCTGTTCCTCCCCAGGTGCAGGACCTCACCCTTGCTGAACTTCATTTAGTTCCTCTCCACCCAATTCTCCAGGCTACCCAGGGTCTCACTGAATGGCTGCACAGCCTTACAGTGTACCAGCTATACCACCTTGTCTAAATGACCTCTAACCTGATTGTCTTTGACCAAGAAAGAGCCTTTCTTTCTCCAGGATTCTCCTATACCTCCAGAGTGGGAATCCTGGGATTCTATACATACTATAGCTAGGTAAGTGGACAAATCATTGACTGGTTGGAGCTGGAAGACACCTTAAAGACTGTCTAGTTCCAACCTTTCCATCATGGGCAGGGCAACCTTCCAGTAGACCAGGCTGTTTAAAACCCCATCCAGGATCGTTTCAAACACTTCAAGGGAAGAGATGTCCACAGCCCCTCTAAGCCACTTGTTCCATTATCTCACCACTCTCACAGTGAAGAGCTTCTTCCTTCTTGCTCCTGTCCTATCACTACATGTCCATGTGAAAAAAAAAACAACTGTCTTCAGAAGTCTCTCTTCAGCTGTCTTGCAGTCCATGTTATTTTTATGTTGAGGTCCCCAGAGCTCAGCATAGTACTTCAGGTGGGATCTCACGAAAGCACAGTAGAGGAAATCACATCCCTCAACCTGCTGGTTACTTCTTTTGATGTAGTCCAGTAGATGGGCAGCTTTCTGGGCTGCAACCACACATAACTGGGTCCTGTTGAGCTTCTTATCAATTCTCACACCCAAGTCCTCCTCCTCCTCAGGGTTGCTGAAGTGGACAGGTGTGAATGAGTTAAATAGTTGTTAAATAGTGCTGGTCCCAGTAGTGACCCCCAAGGAATGTCACTCATCACTGCTCTCCACTTGAACATTAATCTATGGCCCATAATTCTCAGTGTAACCAACCAACCAATTCCTTACCCACTGAGTGGTCCATCCATCAAATCCTTGTCTCTCCAATTTAGCGATGAGGATGTCATGTGGGCAGAGTGTCAAGTGCTTTGCACAAGTCCAGGTAGATGACATCAGTTACTCTTCCTTTATCCACCAACGTTGCAACTCTGTCAGACGGTCACCAAATTTGTCAGGCACTATCTCCCTTAGTGAAGGCATGACGGCTGTTGTCAGCTATCCTCTCATTATTCATGTACCTTAATACAGTTTCCAGGAGGACCTGCTCCGTGATCTTGCCAAGCACAGAGGCAAGACCAATTGGCCTGGAGCTCCCCAGGTCTTCCTTTCTTTCCCCATTTAAAAAAAACAGAGGTTATTTTCCCCCTTTTCCAGTTACTGGGAACTTCACCAGACTGCCACAACTTCTGAAATACAATTAATAGTGGCTCAGCCCCTCCTCAGAACTACACTCCATATGCACATTTGATTTCCCTGTTTCAAGAAACAAAATGGTAGCAAATGTCATTTTTCAGCTACATTACAGGTAAGTTAGGCTACAACCATTGTGGTTCACGCTACTTTATGGTTATTCTCAACAGGTTATAGAACATTGTCTCTAAATCTAACAAACTGAAGTCACAATAATCAAAGACTCTTCATTTTCATACTGTATTTCACATTACAAAAGTAGCAGAATAATTTTCCTGGATGATTCATGGTCTAATTGATTGGATAGGGCTGGATGATAGGTTGGACTGGATGATCTTGGAGGACTCTTCCAACCTGGCTGATTCTATGATTCAATTTCAACACCATGCATCATGTTTAATACTTTATTTTTTGTGCTGCATTTTGAAGTTATTTGATATATGCATCTCCATGACAAATTGCTGGACAGGATGCTAAAGATCCAGTTTAATTCACAGCTGCCTCAGTCTGGGTACAAGCCATATGAACTTGGACTGTATATAGGAAAGAAAACACCAACATTATTCATTGCATTTTGTATTTTTGATTTCATTATCAATCAAACAAGATTAAAGCCTCTTTGCCTCATAGTAACAGTTTTAGAGATAAGCTGCCAATTTTTACTGATCACTTCTCAGAGAAGATTTCTGGTTTAATATGTAGTCCATAAGGTAAAGCTAGAATAGAGCTAGCAAGCAAGTGTAATCTGAGTGAAAATTGTGTATCTTGGAACAAGTCCAGAAGACCACTATTAGTAGGCTTAATCTAGATACTTAGAGATAGGCAAAGTACTTCTGTAGAGTTAGGTGACAGTTGGACTTGATTTTAAAGATCTTTTCCAACTGAAACAGTTCTATGATTCAATTAGATATTCAAAGTGCCATTGTTTTCCCTACTGATGGCCACCACAAGAAATCCAGCTGAAAAAAACAGAAGAACTATTTTCAAGTAGTTCCAGCTGTCTGCAGATCTCACTCCCCCACACCCATTATTCTGGGCAAAAAGACAAAGTTTCCTATGGAGTGAAAAATGTACTTGTGTGAACGAGTTGTTATGGTTTGAATTTCCAAGAGATTTAAAGCAGTTTCAGAGTATTATCTGATACTGTACTTGCTTTCAGTTAAAAAGTGCTGAACAATCTGCTAGCTGAAATCACTGTCATCATTTACTTCACTTTCATGATGTTGCTACAGTATAAATGAGATGTTGCTCATCAGCTATGGCATGGCATCTGTGCTTGTGTTCCTTGCTCATCACATAGGACTTTCTGTCTATTCTCAGTTTTAAATGATAGATCAACTCCTCCATCATGCCTGATACAAGGAAACATGACCCCTAACTTGACTCTGGATATAAGATGCTGTCATTTTACCATTAATTCTTCAAAATGTTGCTATTGAGACATTAAGAAGTCTCTAGAGTGAACAAAACCAAGTGAAATTATTGCAGGAAAGATCTTAGAACCAAGTCCTTCTTTCCATTAGAGTTGTACTAAAATATAACATAACATAAGAACCAATATGGACTTAAGGAGTCACAACAAGGGAATTCCAAATACCTGCAGGATAAACATTTAATGCAGTCAGGCACCAGAAAGGTGCTTTTGTCATAAGCAGCAGAAAACAAGAGGAATAATTATGCTGCCTCATATTTTGAAGTGAAGAGATTTTGAGAAGTCACCATCTGTAATGAATGCTCCAAAAACGTTAAAAGTGCTTCCAAGAAAGGCAGTAACTGAAGAATACAAGTGACATCATTAGGGTATTTGGCCCCAATTTAAAAGTCAGCTTAAGTGAAATTGTAGGTGGCTATCACTGAACAGCTGAGGTGAGGTGAATTACAAGGAAGACTGCTTGGATTAACAGTTCATAGCACATGTCACCATGAATAAACCACAAAATGCATTTAAACAATAAGCAGCATATTTGGCATTTCTAAGACTAACGCTGGAGGGCAACTGTTTTGCTGAAGTGGGATGTTGGTTTTGACACTCTGCTTGAAGTGAGAGTCCAGGAAAAGAGACTAAGTCACCACATTCACTTTAGCTAGACAGAAATTAATCTTTGGTATTTAAAAGTTATGCTTGATCATCACAGCAGGTAACACATACCAAGAAATAAACCACTGAAAGCTCTGTGACACAGAGTGCATTGCCATAGTTACACCTAGAGATCTCAATTTTGTTGATCAAGTACAACCATTACTCTATAAGTAATTAATTGCCTGGGGCATTTTGACTATTTTTTTTCCTTGATAGGCATATATTCTCTTAGAATGAAACTGGGATACAATTCAAGAATATCTGCTCTAATTTACAAGATACACAACAGAAGAAAAAGAAGAAAAGAATAAGACAATCACATGCTCACCTTCAACAGTTAGTGCCTTCAGAGATCAGGATTTCTCTACCTGTTTTTGTTATGGCAGAGGAATTTTACATTTGGGTAAATCAACCAATAACAACACTGACTAACATCAGATTTGTTGAATTCTAAATATTTGCTGTTTGAGTTACCTGTAATTCCTTTTTGCTAATGAACTGCAGCTTCAAATGAGACAGACATGGTGTGGTATTATTTTTGCCTGTTTACTGGTCTGAGGAAACCAAGATGAACAAAGACTTTCATTAGATAACTACAAATGATAGGAAAATCACTGTTGGTGAAACATAGGTTGCAAGGCAGACTTCCTTAAACCATTCAGATCCCATAGAGGATGTGTAAGAAGTCGAAACACTGTTACAATCACAACTGTAGTGACAAACCTGATCTTATCTAACACTATTTCACTCAATTTCCAAAATACTTTGAGAAGACAAAAAGATTCTGAACACATCTGGCTGTTAAACAATTTAGAAGCATAAATATATTTATGTTTTGAGAACAGTTAAAAAAGCATGAGTGCTCAATACATCTTTTCTCCTCACACCAAGTGATTAGTAGCTATTCCAGACTAGACTCAGCCAGCTCTGGAAATTGAATGAAGCTTTATATTTACAGCTTAGCAAAGCATACAAGCAGATATTCACAATATATATAGAAATATACAAGTTAAAAAGGTAATACAGAAACACAACTCCCCTTCCAGAAACCTAAGTCCCCAGGAGGGGCTCTCAACTGCCCTTACACCTTTCTCCCACCCCTCTATCTTACCCAAGACTTTGCCTTGTGCCCAAGGAAGATTGGAGGGTCAGCCAGGGGGGTTAGGAAGCAGATGGATTAATCAGAGAGACGGCAGGTTAGGTTAGAGAGAGATGCAGCCCTAAGCCCAGACAGAGTGACTCTATTATCTATATTTATATTCTTCTTGTTATACATCTCAGCAAGCCTATGAGTGCAGCAGACATCACCATTTTTTCCCTTTCACAGCCTGTGATCTAATTCTTCTCACCAAAACATTCTAGCTAGCTTCAAACTAGTACACAACAATACTTGTAAATTGTAGAACTTTTGACTATCATGAAAGCATGTGGAGGTTGAGAAGCCCTGATCAGGTCATACACAGCTGCAGAATTCAACCAAGCACAGTAACGCTTGATGTGCCATACCTCCTAAAGACTACATTTAATACTGCTATGGTACAAAAGGATGTGTGTCATGTTTCTGATTACAAAATTGCTACTAGCAACTTGACACAGACATGAGAAAAGGCATGTTTTTTTCTATTTTCAAATGAAGTTCTGTTACAAATGAAGCTGCCACAAAACCAATGAAGACATGAGAAGTCAGCATTATAATTGCATGCCAGAATAAATGTTTGATAAAGCATTTAATTGCAAATTCCCTAAGACTTTGCCTGCCTTCAATAAATTAGACAATCCAAAGGATATATGCCAGTTGTGATGAATTAATTACTTTTATTACTCAGGTTTTGTCATCTTCTGTATGACAAATCATTCAAACTGCACATTGGATTAAATGATTTTTGTAGTATTTGCATGTTAAGTTTTTACTTCTCTCTTGCTTGTCTAGTGTCATACGATCGTTAAAAAGGTGCATTAACTCAAAGGCAGTGATGCCAGGAGTTTGTTCAAATTAGCAACTCAATGAAATGCAGGAATAGCACCTAGTGAGAATCTGAGTCTTAAAAAAAAAAGTTATTTTTAAGTTCACCAATTGATCCATAAAGAGCATCACTCTTCTTATGCTGTTCCCACAGCTTCTAAAAATGTGGTGGGAAAGTAATGTAAGCTGGCAGTTTCCTCTCCATATAGCTAATAATTACACTCTTAGCCTGATGATTCTCTTACAAGAAAACACCCAAACAGTTGAGTATTAAGTTCTTTGACAGAGGATGAGGTTATATCACAGTATTATCATAGCTACTCATTCTGCCTAAACCAGTAATCTCTTTGAGGCTTTTATAGCTGTTTTAGCTGTGAACACTCAACCAAACTCTCAGAAAAGATTCAACTCTTAATGTCAAGGGCTAACTATACACTCACATTCCTTAGATACAAACCATACAACCTTAGAATGAATTTAATGTGTCTCTCTCAGTAAGAAACTCCATTTTTCACTTTGTCTGCCTTTAAAGTCTGTGTCAAAGCAGTGATACAGACATCAGACTCCTTGCTGTTAAAAAAGAATTAAGCCACACCACAACCCTGTTCAATGAGTTGAGTCTGCAGTGTTCTTTCCTCAGGATATTAATCTTTCTAAAAGCATTCTTGCTCTTCTTCACTGTTACTATCTAATAGCAGTAATTACTTCTTGTTCTGTGTTATCAGATGTCACAGGTATTAAATGGCTTTTTTTTTTTTGGTCATTGAATTGAAGTATCTAAAAAGATGCTCTTTTAGAAGCAATCAGACAAAAGGGGGTACATGAGCTCTGGTTTATATAGCTGTTTGCAAAGACAGATGCAGCAGATGTGGCCACAAACATAAATAGTCATTGAGATGGTCAGAAAACTGCACCTGAAGAGCCAGCTGCATATACATTCTATATACACACTCCTGCCTGAAGAGTGGTTTAGAAGACACATTCACACGTCAACCTTGTTTTGGAGCACTATGTAAATGATATATTTAATAACTGGAGGCAACTGAATTATCAATCTTTAGTAAATCAGCGTGTAGTTTTGTTATAAAGGGAACTAGGATACCATCTTCATATATAATGTATCATGACTGGAAGACAAAATCAGTTCCTGAGGACAACCCAAAAAGCATAGCAGAAAATAAACACTAGGATATTTTTTACCATATAAACACATTCACAATATATCTTCATCAACTGAAATTTAATCACCTTTTTACAATTTAGAGGAAAAGGCAGTTTTTAGGGTAGTTAAGCCATGTATCATCAATACCATGAAGCTAACCTATCAGTTATAATAGCTCCTATAAAATACCAGAGTGAAATTGCAATAAGCCTAGAAAATGGGCTACAAATCCCAGATATGCTCAAGCAAGCACTGAACCAAAAATAAAAATAGGTAGATAGGAAACCAAGAACCAGATAGCATTCATCTAATTCATGACCACTAACAGCAGAGTGTACAGGCCAAGGTTTTAAAGCATCTTATTCGACTCTAAATGGTAGTTATTAGACAAGGACTTAAATTATAAAAACCTTTCCTCTTCAGAATGAGTTAAATTCCTAACAGTTCCTTTCTATTGTCTCTACATAGAACAGCTCTTACATTTCTCACAAGCACTTTATTTTGTTTAGGCAAATTAAAATTTGAAAACGTTTGTGCTCTCAAATAACAAAGAACATCAGCGTTGTGGTATTTATTGTGCTGGGATATATTTATTACATACTGATAAAATCTTCCACATTCTCCTCATTTTCCAAACACTACCCTGGTAAGAAAGGTGACTGCATTGCAAAAAAGTACATTTTAGCATTTTAGTTTAAAAAGTTCCTCTTCTTGCACTCTCCCACGAAGAACAAATGTTTAAAAATTCATTAGAATCTAATTTTAAGAAAAAAGACATGGGAAAATTCAAAGACCTAGATTATACAAAAATGCAAGGACAGAGAGAAAGTTTTTTTCTTCAATTCTAAGCATTGCTCTCAGAGCTGAAAGCACTAAAAGCCCACCAACATCTCTCATTTGTAGTCATAGCTTTAGAACAAAGTCCAAAAGAATTCATGAAGTTTGTGCCAGGTGCATCACTAACTTGCTTTAAGTTTTTGTACATACCCTTTCCCTGACCATGCAGAAGTCAGCTAAACAGAAAAGAACAAGGACAGATTCCCCAAAGCAAATTTTTGCAGAATAAGAAAGTAATAAAATAAATCAGAGTTGTACCACAGTCTTTCCAGTATCAGCAAGAAGACAACTTGAGTTTGATTTTCATTGTAAGAGGAGAGAAATATTTTCATACAGAAGTAAAATACATACTGAAAATGTTAAATAACCCCCTCCCCAACCCTTTTCCTTCACTTGTGTCAAGTGCTGAAAAACAGCATCAGGCTGTTTCTGCCATTCACTAAATATTCCACTCCAATAGAATTGTAGTGGGAAGAGTCTAGCTATTAAAAAAGCAAACATCATCAGTGGCACTTTAGTCTTACCATTCCATTACCTGTCTACAACATCAAGAAACAAGCATGAGAGGAATATACTTTAAGAAAAGCCTCTAAGTGCAGTGTACATTAGCTTACAATAATAAAAGCACCTACCATGGCATTCTGGTTTCCTGAAGCCTTTTTTATGTTTCTTGTTGGCATTCCATGAAGATGACTAAATCTGTTCTGGAAACCTATTAAAAAAAAAGAATTACAAATTGATTTAAGAGTATCTTCTTATATCATGTAACCAGTACAATTCATCATTACATGCCAATCTGTTAATCTGGCTTCACTTTTATATTAATATTTTCATACATTGTACTGGTGGAAATAAAGATCACAGAATTGGAAAAGTGAAACAAAGGCTATGCTGTCATGAAAATGAACATTGCTATAGATATTCTTACTGCCATCCTGGTTCTATGCACAGTTGGCTACATAAGCAGAGCATACTGAACTACAGCAGTAAAGTGATTTCATTAGTACTAGAAAATGTTAAATCTGGTGAACATGCAGCAACCAAGTCCTTAGAAACAATTCCAAGCATCTGGAAAATAAGCCTCATGAAAGTATTAAATATATTCAGAGTGCAGAGTAGAAGTGATTTGACCACAACTCATAAAAGATCTGTATTTGAGCATGAATGAGATCCTTGTCACAGAGGGAAGGATTAAGAAAATTATTTAGCAGTAAGCTGAGGTCTGATAATTTCAATTCTTAGACAAGAGCAGGTTCCTAGGTGTAAATGCAATCTAACATTGGTATAACCTACCACTGGTTACAATGGGTGCACAGTTGTCTCAAAGAAAAAAAAAGTTTGGTATTTTCTAAGCTACAATCACAATCCATGCTTTAAAGGAATCATTCTCTCTTCTCTACAAAAAATGTGGCCTGACCATAAAGCAAAGCAAAGCACAGGGCACACAAGTCTTTCCAGCCTTTGAAGCCATCAACCTCTATAAAATTACAAATATTATCACAGAAGCCAGGAACCAAATGGAACGTAAGATTCACTTCAAATAACACTTAACAATTCTCAATGCAAACACTGAGACAAGAAGTAAGAGCAGGATATCAAAATGAGCCAAGTTTTACTCTTTCCCACTTGTCTAATAATTGATTTTAAAGAAAGTATTCATAATTATGTCTAAAACAAACAGGTAATTCGAAACCTGTCAGCATTTTACACCCTTTGTATAATGTACAGACACCTTGCTCGTCTATCCAACTGATGCTACAGCTTGCATTTGCTTGATGGCTACTTACCTCTCCTCCCTGAGTGGGACATCAGAGGGAAAGTACCAGTTAAGATACTTTCAAAGACTGGATCAGGCAACTCTCTTTCCAGTTCAGTAGAGTCTTCTTGTTCCCACCATGGAATGACCCCTGTAATTCCACATGCTCCACCGGATTCATTTTCATGAAACCAATCGCTCTGCTCATCATCACCTGTGCGAGGGCAGTATCCCCCCAAGACCCCAAAACAGGAGGAGGAGCAGAGAAGATAAAAATCAGATGCTACCATCAAGAAACACTCTGACAGGACAATTATTTCTTCTGCTTTATAGCTGCATAACAATTACTCATTGACAGCAATTCTATTTAGAAAATGCTTCTCAAGAGCATGGCAAGCACTGCTATCAATGAAACCACATAAAATGTAATGTTTTAAAACCAATTTACAACAGTGAAAAACAATAATAAACTAGTTAATCCTCTGGCAATAACTGCAGGGAAAACCATTTAAAGTACTGCACTTTACATATTAACAAAAAAACAAGTCTTAATCTCATGCAGGGAATTAAAAGGTATAAAACTGTGAAACTAGTTCTTTGCAGCTGATAATGGTCTATAATTAGCTTAATTTCATGATTTGTATGGCTGGTAAAAGGCAAAAACAATCATGAACAGATGTGACTAAATGAAGTTAATCTGATTAAGTTCATTTAGAAATAAGTTTTGAAAAAGTTGATTTTAAATGAAAACTGACAGTATCATATGATTGAGGAATTATACTGCATTATACCACAAAGCTGGTCATATTTACTGACAATATTTATAGGTGTACTATTAAAATACCTGGATTTGAATTCCAAAGTAAAACCAGACTAAAAATATGATCTTAAACTAAGCTCATAAACATGCTGGCAACTAAAATTCAAATGGTTAGGGTTGTTTTAAAACATGTTCTTTTATACAAACCAGATATCTTTTGATCTCTTCTAAACTATCTTCATGTAAGACATGACAAATTTCCTTTCTTAGGCCCCAAAATTAGATTTCAAAGTATGTTGTGCATATTTCAATTCAACCTGAAAGTATCCAAACCATGCTACACTATTTCTGCATCTAAATTATTTGTTTGGCATTTCAATTTTTGATTAGGCAGAACCAAGCCAGACATAAATGCAAGCTTCATTAGATAGAACAAAAAGCATTTGTGCAAAATTTTATTGTCACTCAACCCTACAATAGGAAAATAAAAATAATGAAGATCCAAAACTAAATTTGAGGAAAAATAAAATTCAAACACATTTTATCCAAATTAACTGTTGCAATGAAAAGAATACTTCAAGATTAATCACAAGTGAAAATAGCTCTAAACATTCACTGGGACAGGTACTTTGAGAAAATAAACTAAAGCCTCTCAGTGGTTTGTTGCAGGTGTAATGTAATCCTTACACCTTTAATGATAACAACTAAAAGCAAAATTAGCAGAGACTAGAGAATAATAACTTTTGGTTGAAGGAAAGGGAAAACAGAAATGGAAAGAGATCCACAGGTCCAAATAAAGTCTAAGTTCCTTTGAGTTCCTGGAATGTTTTGGCTTACTCTCCATGTTTTTTGCAATCCTTACTTATAGCTATGCATTCACCATTAACTCTATCCCCTTTCATTACATGCCTCTGGAGATTATGTTAAAACAACAAACAGAGACAGCCATGGAAGGAGAAATACATCTTTTCATTAGACTGATCTGTGGTTCACAATTAAGTTTTAACTCTTCTGGTTTGATTTTTCCTTTTTTTTTCCTGAGTATTTTGTAGTAAGATGAGAGGCTCTAGACACCTTAACTAACAAGAAATACTATCAGGAACTGAAAAGAAGTCTTGTTAAACATAAGAGTAAATACAGATATTGGTATTGTGTAATAGCATATTACCATATGGTATTATGTAACACCATCATCTGCTCTGGAATACAACTGTACAGGTTTGATGTTAGTAAATTACACTGAAGACATCACATGATCTCATTTTTATGCTCGCCTCCATCACTGTGATCCACATACAATATTTAGGATTTTGACTATTCAGGTCAGACAACTTCATGTTATTTCTTTTTCACTTGGCAAAGACTATAAATAAGACAAAATAGTTCAAAGTCATACTTGAGACTGCAAATTCTTTCTTTGAGAATGACACCCTGACACCTACAGCTACTAACATGCTATACAAGCTCCAGATTAGTTTCTTGATAGAGAAGACAGAAGGATAGAATTCTCATACTGCATCATTAGGGGATCATCTTCATAAAAGATACAGTAATGAATATATATTTAATGATAAAATAGGGAACAGCTATCTTTAAAAGCTTAGCCAACTCCACAGTGGAACTCTGACATTCCCTGACCTTCTCCAATATTAAGAGTTTAAACACTTTATTGGTATAATTTTCTTTCCTACTTGCTTAGATCTTAAAGGACACTTCACAAGTGCTGCATGTCATGATTTAAGAGGGACTTAAGTCAACTGTGGATCTTCCCAAGTATACTTATAGGTGTAAACAGACTAGGGTTGCAGAATATATTTTATCTCTGATGCAATACATTAATATACTTGCAATTTGACTTTTTGGAATTTTGGTTATTCAAAACAGCAGTCATATCAAGGAGTGTTTTAGTAGCATTACAGTTTTGTTGACATTGTACTGGAAGCTTAACTTTAAAAGTGCCTCTTAACTTAACGTGCCTTTGCAAAGCAGACCTATAAAGGGCACTAAAACTACTAGCTAGGACTATAACAGAGGTCTGTTAATGTAAGATTAGACACTATTTCAGAACTCCTCTTGTAAAAGTTTTCTACATTGCCCATAACACCACTTATCATTGAAGTTTTTTAACAACTGCAAAACAGGCATGTACAAAAATGGTACTATGAACAAGGAAGGAACAGGAAGAGAAAGGAACTTCGTATGGATTTTTGATCTGTAAGTTTTAGACACAGTTCAGTTCTTTCAATTACTTTGTTGGCAGGCTCTCCCATCTCCATAAGCAAAGGCTCAAGGGCTTCATGTTTGCATAAGACTTTGGCTTTTTAATACCTATAGAAAATCATACCCCAAAGCTGACCAATTTACGTGGATTGAGTTAAACCTGCTGCTGTTATTCATACCACACTGCAGTCATGCCAGCTTCAAAAGCTTACAAGTGCTGACTGCAACAACATACTATGGGGCTTGAAGTTCAGATCTGCAACATAGGAGGCATCCTGTTCTGGTTGCTGCTTCTGGGTTCTGGGATTTTAGGCGTTGTCTCTTTTGTGCAGGCATGGTAGTGGAATAGGTGGGGAGTCAGGTAGCTGCTAGTTCGGGTTTTCTGTTCTATGCTAGGTTTTTTTTCCTCCTGTATTTCACTGTGCTTCTTCTGCAAATAGGCTAAGCTAAAGTAATCATGCATTGTATTATTAATTAGATTATTAGCTAAGGTAATTATGGATTGTGATTATGATATCTCATGTTATATTAAACTCTTATCTCACCTCCTTATATCAACCCTGAGTTGTGTGTGTTACTTTTCCCCTCATTTTTTGTGTTGAGGGAGCAGGGAGTTTAACCCTTGTGCTAAACTACCACATTCTGAAAAAGAGGCAAGAATTCACTTGTGGTTTGTTAATAGTTCAGTATCTATCTTCTGCATTGAGCACTTTCCTTGACCTTTATTCTTTTGCTGGCTAACTGCACAAGGTAGTACATTTGTCATATTGGGACTGAAAAACATGGGAATACCAATTACTTTAAGAAGAGACTTAATGCCATGGTCCAGTTGACTGGATAGGGCTGGGTGCTAGGTTGGACTGGATGATCTTGGAGGTCTCTTCCAACCTGGTTGACTCTATGATTCTATTCTAATGTAATTTGATAGTAGAAAACAGCACAGCAAAAAAGTTCCTTTTGCCCTCTCCCATGACTCAATGTAAGCACCTGGCTAACTTGGAAAAGGAGGACAGGCATAGGTGGGTTCAGGTGTGGACTTCATGGGTACAAAACAAATCAAACATACAAAAAAAGCTATCAGACTAGAAAAGAAGAAGGCTGGAATGAAAGAAGGAACAGAATTTGAAAAACCAAACCAAAACACACTGTTAGGTAGCACACCACATATAACAAGCTGAAGATTTTTCAAGTTTCAGCAATTTTATCTTAACTATTGATGGCAATTAAAGTATATTTAGCAGCTAATCCCTTACTACCCCCAATTACAGCTACACCTGGTGTTCTCAAATCAAATTATAGAAGATGAAACTTTCCAAGAGCCTGTGCACAGAAGTGTACAGTGACAGTGGTGGAATTTACTTCAGTTTGCTTTCTGAAATAATTTTTGGGAAACACTAAAAGGTGCAAGATTGGGCAACTCCAAAGTTCAGAATGAAATACCCAACTGTTTAACTGACTAGCCAACTGCTCAGAGAAACTGCTGCCTTGGATCACTCTTCTACAGTATCTGTCCTGTCAGATGAATACTCTTTGGGAATTAATTAGGGGTTTGTATACAGAGAGTATTTATCTGCAATAAAATGAGATACAGTTCTTCATCTCAGAGACACAAAATGAAAAAGTGCTGCACTGAAGAGCAAGATCTCCTTCTGCCCTGCTACCCAAATTTCTGAATGACAGCAGGGACATCATTTTAACCAAGTACTTCACCAGGCAGCATTAATCAGTCTCTGGTTCTCCACTTGACTTAGCAGAAACCTGAAGTCAGAAGTGCAGAAAATTTGAAGTACAAATGAGGTCAAGATGCTGATGTTCTGAACATATATCCTGTATAAGGGACATAGGAATCAGAATCTACCTTTAGAAATGAAAAAAAAAAAAGCCAATTCTTCCCTTAATATATTCTCACATCTAAGCTTTTCCTTTGCTTTTATCAGATTTATTCTCTTTCCTTCAGTCTTTCTAATTTTGTATGTCTCAGTTCAGCTATAAATTAATTTACAGAGATAAAATAACCTCCTCTTACTCCATACAGGGAGCACAAAGATTAAAATTACCAGCATTTTCTTGGGAAAAGAAATAATTATTTTTAGAAAATAAAGAATTCTGGGTTTGTAGTAGGATCTCTAATAGTACTTTCACAGAAGTCTTCACAAAACCAAAGCTTCAATGTCTGAGTTCAAGGGTGAAGTTAACAATCCTCTGATTATACCCACAAAATAGTTTCATCCTGACAATATCCTTCAAATTCAGTATTTGTTGTTCTTTTCATTTATATTTCAGAATACTTTTTCAGGTTTAATAACTTTCTGCTTGAAAATTACAGTCGAATTGATTGAAGGTTCTAAAATCAAGCATGCAAAAATAACATATATAGCTTTATTGTAAAGAATTAACATTAAAAATGGTGACATCACACCAGTGAAAAAACACTATTGTTCATCTATCCCTCCCTTTTTCTCCTCCCCCAAAATATGTAAGAAAACAGAGATGGTTTCAACCATATTATTGTAAGATTTCAATTATTTAGTTCAGGATTTAAGGATAAAAATATTGATACAAATACATCATATCTATGTAATTACAAAATATGATAGGTCACGTCACATACAAATACAGAGAACAAATGCTTTAAAAATTGCAAGTCAAAAGGGAAATTCATATAGGGGAGTAAAACCAAATCTTTTTCATCTGCCTTATATTGATACACTGAAAAGAACCAAAATATTGAAGTTTGTGCTAGTTTGAGCCTAGCGGAGATATTTTAGTGAGAAGAATTAGATTACAGGCTGTGAAAAGGAAGCAATGGTGATGTCTACTGCCTCAAGAACATGAACACAGATAACACAGTTGCTCTTCAGCTCTGACTGTATGCGCTTCTCTCCCTAACTCACTGTCTAACTATTCCATCTGCTTCCTAACCTC
The DNA here is from genome assembly GCF_015220805.1 of Pogoniulus pusillus. Lineage (NCBI taxonomy): Eukaryota > Metazoa > Chordata > Aves > Piciformes > Lybiidae > Pogoniulus > Pogoniulus pusillus. Next base: position 14,367,891 of record NC_087288.1, read on the forward strand.
CTGGATGATTCTCCAAACTCACCTCGAACACAAGGCAAAGTCTGGGGTAAGGTAGAGGAGTGGAAAGGAGGTGGAAGGGTGATTTGGAGCCCCTCCAGGGGACTCTGATTTCTGGGAGGGCTGTTGTGTTTCTGTATTGCCTTTTCAACCTGTATATTTTTGTATAAAGCAGTATATATTGCAAATACCTGCTTGTATATTGTGCTAAGCTGTAAATATAAAGCTTCATTCTTTAATTTCCAGCTGCTGAGTCTAGTCTGGGTGATTTTCTTAAGTGTGGTGGAGCAGGTAACACCCAAACCATCACAAAGCTAAAAGACCAGTATGAACTTTCACACAGAACCTAAGTTAGCACAACTACAACCAGGTAGCATAAGTCTTGTAGCACAACTTACTGCTGAGCAAGGAAGGTAGCAAGAATGGCAACATCTGTTCTAAGTCTGAAAATCATCTCCTTAAAATAACAAATTATGACATTAAAAAAACAGAAGAGAATGGATTATGTATTAGAGAGAAAAGGAAAAAAGAAAAAAACACAAAGAAAAAGACTCTGAACATTCCTTTAACCTAGATCTGTGGAATGGGCCAAGATTTGTTTTCTCGTACACACTGAAGTAGGCTGTGGCAAAATGCTTCCAAAAAATCTCCATTATATTAGAACTGCCAACAGGAAGGAAAAAAAGAAGTCTTAATAACCTAGCAGACTACTCTGTTGCATCTTTGTATACTGTCAAAAACACTGAGTTCCTAGTCCATGAGCAGAGCACTAAGATGTTAGTGTAATACAGGTTAAACTTAGAAGATGGCAATAAACACTGAAATATATTAAAAATCTTACATTTACATTCTCAATCTATCACACAAAACATATATGAGAACATTATGTATACTACAGGAAAATTGTAAATTTTCACTGTATTTTAAAGAAAAAAATATCCACAGGAAAGACTTTGAACAGCATGTGCTTTCTAATCTCAATCTTAGACTGCTGAAGAAGTAGGCTGTTTGAAACTATTTCTCAAACTACTGAATAAAAATTAACTACAAAATCCTGCCAATATCAATCTGGAAGAAAAGAAAGAAAGAAGGCACCTCAAAAATAGTTTGTAAAGCAGAACTATGATCACAGAGTCCTGTCTGAAAATTTGAGCAACTGAAGAATTAAAACTTAAGAGATAATCCTTTGGAGATGCCCAAGCTGCAAGTTTATTATATTACAGAGACTGCTTCTCCAAACAGGTTTTGACTAAGTCATGGGTTCAGGACAGTCTCTGGTAACATTTCAAAAACCTAGAAAGCAAGCTATACTTCAACTCAGTAAAACAGTAATAGCAACTGCAATACAGCAATTAACCTATGAAATAACTTGTAACGCTTACAGAATCGCAACTGATGTGGTTTGAGGGGTGGAGAAGGGAAAGATTGTTTCAATACCTTGTCTTCCCTCATCATTGGTAAACAATCCAGCATCACTGCTGCTCAGACTGCTGGATTCACTGTAATAAGAGAAAGAAAGAAATAGATCAAAAGAACAATTGATCTTTCAGTCGTAAAATTTTAAGGAGACAAGGCGGTGCTCAGATTGAACTTAAGCCCAACAGAGATCAGAAAGAAAATAGGATGATTTTTTTTAATCAAACTGCAAATATCCTAGTTCCATTAACTACAAAGCATATTATTTTTGGCACATAAAACCACAGGAATCTAATGGTACCCTGACAGTAAGCCAGATGTGACTGCAACGAGGTGCTGACACAATTGATGCATTTTATTATCTGTTTCCATCAAATGCTCACTGTTCCCCTTCTTATGCTGTGCAATTCAGCTTGATCCTGGAACACCACTGCTCAATAAAATAGAAGTAGTCTCAATCAAAAGCAGCCTAAGCCTTCCTTCAGCACATGAAATAAGAGTCTGAAAAACAAATTACCTTTCTGACCATCGTTTGCAAATATTCTGGGAGAAGACAACACTTAAGGTTTCAGAACTTACTACTTGGGGAAAAAGAAACAAGTTTGAAACAAGAGTAGCCAATTAAATAAAAATATGGGTGATACTGAAGAGAAAAAATATGGCCAATGATCATAACATCAGTATGAGGCAAGGTACAGTTTAATTTTCTGTGACTTCCATCATGGCCTAAAAATTAGAACATGGATGTAAACCACTGAATTTAGAGAGAATTGTGTGCAAAGACATCAATAGGTATTTTGCTCTTTGCTATAAAAACATTTGCATGAACAATACTTTGTGTGTCTCCAAACAGTGAAGTAGACATGCCTTTTAATAACACAGCTGATGACTTGGGAAGTTGCACTCAAAAGGACTTTTTGTAAATTGTTTGCTTCATTTATTGCCAATAGAGTAGCTCTGCTAAGGAATTCATATTCTTAGCAAAATTTAAACACATTTTACTTATACTGAAATGTAGAACAATTTCAAAAACCCAAACAATCAGTTCACAACACAAATTCAAGCATAAGTTATAAATACTATGACTACTCTCAATGTTGTAAACAAGTTACTTGCAAGAACTTGAGGTCCATTTACCTTTCTACACTTACTCCTAGCAAAACATACACCAAGTCTTATACTTGAATAGAAACAAATCAAGACCAAACGAAAACACTGGCACAGCCACAGCATTCATTCATCTCATGATGCAGTCATATAGGGCAGGGATCACAGCCAAGATAATTGCTACATGGCAATCACTTCACTGAATAAATTCAAAGCCTCTGAAATCAATACCTTAATATCTAAGTACATGAAAGCTTTTGCAATGGAATTTATTTCCAGTTATAATAAAATTTTGCACTGTATATTGCTAATTCTTTTGCTTTTTTTTTGTGTTGAGAATTCTACTCAGAAAATGCTTCCAGGGAAAAGGAAAAAGTCACAGATCCCTTTCAGTTCTATAAAACAGTGTATTCAAGCAAAATATAAGGAACAGTTCCGCTAACCAAACAGCTTTCACAGTTTCATTTATACATTTGTGGAAACAAAGAAGAAATAGTTTATTATTATTAGTCATTACTAGTAAACTGTTCCGTATCTTGGCTTCATATGAGACTTGTAACCTTTATTTACTAACAAATCCTGTCAACCAGGACTGTACTGGCACTGACTAGCAGGACAGTGGGTGGGCATAACTGAGTTACACTGCTGCTCTCTTTCAAAAGAGGCAATTGAGATTTCTCTTGATTTGTCACTTAACTGCCAAAGCTTGCAGGCATTAAATACCATCAAGAAATCCATGCACTGCCAAACTTGGCTTAAACTGGTCAAGGAGTTTAAGCACTGAGGACAAGGGAGAACGAGCAAAGGACAGGTTGTGATGATGAAAAGCTCATTTCCAGGGCTCAAAATCAACGTCACAGGAATTCATCTCTGGGATCCTTTACATGCTGGCCTTTTATAAACTTGAGGGCTCCTTATCCTGTTCCTCAACCCTTAAAATCCCGTTACTGTTGTGTTTGAACACAAAACCTGCAAAGGAAGGGTCATGTAGCATTTTTAACGTGCATCTCAAATACCTTATTTTGAAGTAATTCCATCTATACACTGAAAGTAACTCATCAATTTTAGATAGGAGCAACAACTCCCACTAAAAGTTATTGGCTTTGTTTTCTTTTTAAAAACTGAACTTCTAAAAAATTAACCCTTCTGGGGATAATTACTAAACTGTAGATATACAAATGTACAAAATTAGAACAGTTTTGTATACATTTTATGTTTCCTCTTCAGTAAGCATTGCTGAGGCATGACTCATACCCAAGATGCTTTGTCAGTTCATGCCTTGCACAAACTTTGAAAAACTCACATTCCTTTTTAAACCTTCAGCTTTTACTTTTAGAACATATTCTTAGGAACAGATTTTGCCAATTGCTTCTGATTCTCCTAGCTAAATGATCTCAGACAGAGATACTACTGCACTTAAGTGAAGTTAGTTTAAAATTATTTAAAAATATTCAGATACAGTATGCACCCAAGAGGCTTAGATATGGTGAATTTAAATCACATTAGGGAAATTCTTCTAATTCAGCAGTTTCCAAATCTTTTGGTACAAGTGACCACTGCAAGAAATTCAGTACCATGACAGACCATCACTCAACCACGTGCAGAAACAGCAAACACTATGAGGATGAGAATAATCTGAAAGGCCATTTACTGGGTCCAGAGACAAACATTTGAGCTGTGATTTGAAAAGTGACAGCATTTGGTCTATCAAAGCATTAGGCATTTTGAAAAGGGATATTTTAAAACCAGTAATGTTTGTCTTGGGGGGAAAAAATAAAACAAATATATTCTGATTGACCTGGAAGTAGCAAAGCTTTGGGAGTTTACAAGGGGACTGACATATTGATCATTCTTCTCTCCACCCAAAAATTAGCACCAGAATGTTTGAGAACTGTTGCCCCTGTAGCATAACAAAAAATCTTCTATAAATAAGAAAGCAACAAGACTATGGGCATATAATGAACTATGTGATGGTTCCTGGATCCTAAGAATTTTTTAGCAATCTGTCTTTAGGTATCAAATTCGAGGGAACAGATTCTCAAAGGAAAGGGTAGTTTTCTACCCATTTCCTAACAAGACACTTTCCTGTTTTCCATGTCAAAGCAAGGTGTCTAACCTTACACACTGGCTGCCTTGAGGCACTGCTTCTGCTCTAGTCATTAAGACCTTAAGAACAATCTTTAAGAATCAGGATTCATTCAACCCTTTCAACTGCTTATTGTTCACAGGTGAAGGACAAGGCTGCAATGTAATCAAATAACTTAGAAGTACTTTTCTAACAATGACTGGAGTTAGTCACCAGTACTGCTCTTACTACAGTAACTGATGTCTGCTCTGGTCAAAATCCATGGGTAATTTGCTTCTCAGTTCCACCTCTTCACTACAGAACAGGCTTAACAATTCAGAGGTAAAATGTCTACAAAACACTCAGAGACACTAGTACAGTCAAGCAACTGACCAAAACTGTATTTCAATACAAGTCTTTGTTGTTGATGCTTCTGCATTCAGAACCAGGCACGTGGAATAAAAGCATAATCAAGCTTACCAGGCCCTCCAGGTAACATCCTTTGTGTATGGTGGAAAAATTACATGCACCTTACTCAATTGTAAAAATATTACTTCAGAAACAATTACCATTGTAATATGACTGCTTGTCTGGAATGAATGGATGAGGTGTACTGCCAAAGGGCCATCATTCTCTCATTTTTCTAATGGTAAGCTCAGGTGTTTCTGAACTGTAAATTGGTTTTTACATTACACAGATGATGTATATCCTTAACAACTTACAGTCTTTTTATGCCCATGACACATAAGAACATACTGTCTAAATGGTGACTCTGAACACTGACATTTCTGACATATAGAGATAACAGTCAAAGTAACAATGTCTGGAAATTGGAATAGCACTTAATTTTTGTCTGTGAACTGTCAGTAGTTGAAATACACAGAAAAAAACCCATATTGATCATTTGTCTATGTGGTCATTCTCAAAATTGAAACAACTAGAATGTATCAATTCAATCAACTGTTTCTTAGTTACTTCTCTGCTACATGACTCCATTTTATCTTGAATTCCTTAACTTGAGCAATTAATGTAGTGGATTTTTTGTTTAATTAAAATTCAACTTGTTAAAACACATAGCACTGATGTTACACTTTTAAGTCTGAAATTAAAGAAATGTCCAAAGATTCCCAGTACAAGCAATAAAAGAAATATTATCCAAAGTTTTTGTAAAGAGGAAGAAAAATAATAACCTGTCACTCATGTTCTCATCTGAGCCTTTTTGCTCCTCATACTCCATTTTGTCCTTATTTGCTTGGTTCACTTCTTCATTTTCTATAACCACTCCTTCATCCAAGATTTCTGGTCCTTGTCGAGCTGCAGCTACTTTTCTTTTTTTCACTTTGCTCTTGGAAAACTCTTGGTGTTGGTATGATTTATTATTATTGTCCATTTCTTGATCTCTGCTGTTATCCTGCTGTTGAGTTATTGCCAGTGCATTAGAGACTTCAGATGGCAGATCTATTGCCATCCGTTTTACCTTTCTTCTCCTGCGCAAAGTTCTGTTTCCCAAACTGTCCACAGCCAAATCTGGCTCATGCCACAGGGATCTTTTGCCTCTAATGTTGTTTAAGTTTGAGGAAGGCCGACGTTTAGCAACCAACAACTGGTCATCAGAGTCACTGTGGTCTTTCTTATTAGTATGATTCTCCCTGTAGTCTTTGTTTGACTCTTCTAAACTGGAATCAGAACCTTCACTTAAGCAGTGACCAGTCTCCCAAGGATGATGAGTGGTAAATGAACGTCTTTTTCGTCCCCTCCTTTTCCTTGCCTGTCGTTTCAAAAGACAAGAAACGCTTCGAGAATGATCTCCTGTATCAGCAAAACCTCCTCTGGCTTGCTCTGAACTTTCTTCCAGTGCTGAGACTAGATCATGAACCAGCTCCTCCATAGTCCTGCTGAAATGCCTGTATATTTCATCAGGAAAAACAAAACACAAAAGAAAACAACAAATTAGTATGAAGCATTAAGTACCAACTAACAATTTTACCTGCCAAAATCATTTCAGTCATTCAAGGCAGTTTTGATGACCATTCTATAAAAACTGTTGTATTTCTGCTGAGACAAGACACTGCCAATCAGTCCTATAAAATTTTTAACGCTTCAGCGTACATTGCTTTTAGCTTCCCACATTTCTGTCTTGAAAAGAAGGGGGTGTCTTTTCTAGAATACTCCTTGATAGTATATTAGGGAGTTCTGTCCAGGAGTTATTATAATGACAAAATGTTTTTAAGGATAATTATCTCTTGACATTACCCAAATGTCAAAATTAAGACATCAATTATTTGATAATATACAACTTTTGGGGGTTTAGTAGTGACTAATTTTGGATTTGCAAATGGTAATATCTGAATGATTTTTAATTTAAATATTGATTTGGTGGCATGATATTAAGCTCAGATAACACACTGCTACAGCATCCTAGTGTATTAAGTGTCAAGTTTCCCACCACACACGGGCATTTGCAATCACTGAATCACACAGCTTTAGGGAATTATATCCCTAAAGACACACAGTGTCTGGTTAAGGACTTATCCTGTCAAATGTTTTACTCTTTTTCTCTCAAATTTCTCTAGCATTTAGCATGTCTATAGCTCAGTATGCTTCAGTAAGTTCACCCATGCATTACATGAGCATAATTATGGAAAGAAGAGAAAACAGTAAGCGACTCCTGCCAAAATCTAATCCTCTGAAGGCTGTGAACCTCTTTGTACAGCAATTGGATTCTCACATCAAAGCATCACAAGAATCCTTTTATTGAGGCAAAGCAATGAATAAGGTTCATGCTCTTCACTACATTACACCAAGTGATAAATATGGAAGACATTCAGTAAACTATGAGGACTTTTAAAAGTAAGACTTCTCACTTTGTTTTACAATATAACTTGATGGAGAATTAACAAATACTTTTCTACCCACATCAGCAGAGCTGTGGATCTGAACACATAGCACACAGATTCCCTCTCTCAATTACTGCAAATTCCATTGTTAAAGGTACTTGATGGTTGTGGCTGGACAGTCATAATCATGCATATATTTTGAAATACTAATGTGGCAACTGAAGAAAATGTTTAAGAGGAATTCCAAGCTGGTCAAAAAATAGCTTAAGTACAGAAATTACATATTCCCATTTTAAGTCTTTTTTTCAGAAATACTTATTTCTAACCAAATGGCTTCAAACATTTAAATTGTAAGATCACCAAAAGCACAAAGAGTGGTAGAAAGACAACCTCACTTTGAATTTCTAAGACTGCTGTCACTTATTTCTCACACCTCTTTTTTTCCTCTACTGTAATCGCTAGTCCTGTTGCTTCCTCTTAACCTAATATTTTCTTTGGCTCTTTGTACAGTAGAATCATCATATTATTATGTAAGGACAAAGACAGCTCTTAAAGAATGATACACTTTCTTCTTAATTCATTTGGTTCACAAGAATCAAAAAATCAGAAGCAGAAGAAGCTACACAAAATGAAAAATCAATCCAAATGATGCAGTGATTTTCTGAAAATTCAGGGAGAAAATGTGGAAGTCATTTAGCCTAGAAATTACTTTTGAGACACATCATGGAAATTATTTCAAACTAAGTCTTACCTCAAAGTTTCAACCACTGTGGAGGGCTCTAGGGGGTGTGTAGGGTTGGTTGTTCTTGCCTTTTTTTTTTATTTTGCTTGTGTAGCAGGAATTTTTACCACCAACACAGGCAAATTCAAGTATATTTATACAAGTTTTCAGCACATGATGCTTAAATATATGAACTCCTGTTCATCAGAAGGTGTAACTGCACAGTGGATAGAGTGCTAGCCCCTTTAGCCTTATTGTTAAACATCTGTAAGGATGACTATCCCTGCAGGTGTGCATATCAGAAATAAGATATCATTGGATTTAGGGGGCTTTCTAATACTTCTACAGTACTATAACATGAGCCATGAGAATTAAACTCCAGTACATTAGTTTGGGTTAAGACAGCAATTCCCCAGGATGCCTGCCCAGCCCTTCTGGACAGGCTTCTGTGTTTACAGCAAACTGATATAAGTGAAGGTGCACCAAGAAATGAACTAGTTGGCTTAAGTCTACTTTTAGCTCCCAAAATGAACAGGTTACTGCTAACTTGCAATACAATCACCTGCAGCCCATTCTGCTAGTCTCTGTGCAGCACAAAGTAAAAACAAATGGAAACACAGGGACACTAATGTCTTACACCATAGTTTGCAATAAATCCACTCAATTCAGTATTCCTAATCCACAGGAATAACTGTATCAGTAAAATCAATGTAGCACCTACACTGGACATACTAATTTACTCCAGATAATGGTGTAAGCATAGTGGTAAAGTTGCCTTAGTTCTATTAAACACATCAAGATCAAACACATATAAATCTAAACTGGATGTATGACTTGACTTCAATCTGCCTTGCATTGTCCCCAAAACATTGGCAGTACCTGTGATGCCAGATCAAAAGACCAAGAACAATCCACATCCTATAGTGTTTTTGAAGCAAAGCATAAGAAGATTCTTAAAAGGCTCCAAGCAGTAAAGACACTCAATTTCCGCTAGATTACAACTTTGAATTTTATGTGCTTCTGCAATAAGTCTTTTCTAGGGAATAGCAAATCTTTTCTTTATAACCCCTGAATTAAGATCTGTACAAGGTGGTAACCTTGTTTACCATAAAAATTACAACCATGGTCTCATGCTGTGTCCCAGATGCACTACCTCTTAGACCTATCAGATGAACTAATCCTGTAGTCACTCCAACATGTTTCCTTCAGATGATTATGAGAATTACCTGATCAGTTTGAGACGGTGGAATCTCCTTTGCAATAGACTGAATATAAAAGACATACTACTACAACTTTTTATATGGCAACAACAACCAGATAAACCAGTTAATTTGAAACTTCTCCTCAAAATTCAGGGCCATATTTCTATTACAGTATTACTATTCAGACAAAAATCATTTTTCCAACTTCCTCCACTTCGCACAACCAGCTGTCAAGCTTGTTTTCCAAACCTATGAAGCAATTTTAGTAATCACTACAGATGTTACTGTAACAAAAATATTTGCATTTGAAATAGGTTGAAAAATAACTAGGAGTATTAAAACCACTACCAACTGCATTGAGTAAGACAAGAAATTTCAAAGATTGTAATAAGGAATGTAGAACAGCATAGGGATACATAAAATACTAAGTTGAGCCATAGTTTAGCTTGACTCATATAGGGCTATAAAAATGCTGTTACAGCAACAGCCCACAGCTAGCAATAAACTGTAATGTCTTCAGCAGAAGATTCTGCTTCACTATAAAGAAAATATAGTTTACCTACACTGACCTTTACATTTATTTGAAGCAATCCTAATGTATCCATCAAAGGCTGACCCATTTCCTCTCTAACCCTTACCAAATCAGACCATAAAAGTACTGTTGGAGGAAACACTGAAACTGCTTTCACCTACTCCAAAACATCTCACACAGCCTGTGGTCAACCTTAATATATCCTGAAGCTCCTAACTCAACTAATGGGCATTTGCCTTTTCAGTGAAAATCAAGTATATTTTTTGTTCACTTCCTACCTAAAGCATGTATCAAACGTTGAGCTCTGACTGCGCACAAAATACTTAACAAACACACACTGATGAGAAAGTGAATTTCGTTTCACAACTCATGAGGAAGGGCAGCATCTTTCACTAAACTGACAGCTGCATTTACATTTACTTCCTAGTTCTGTATCTTTTCCTGTTAAATGAGACAGGGTCTCTTGCAGCTGAAGTTATGTTGCATCTGTGGCTCACCAACTCTGAAAAGAGCTATGATTTTTGCTGCCTTCACAACCCACCATGATTGCAAAGTAAGAGCACAAGAAAAATGAAGTCATTCCTTGAACATCAGAATCATAAAATCTGACTTTCTATAATTTTTTCCTATATGGATTCTGTGATGGCTTATAACACAGCTGTACTCACAGCATACCTTTACCTTCAGAAAGGTACTAATTTGAATCCCATTTCTCTACCTCAGAAGTTACTTTCTCAAAGCCTTAGATTTCCATTTTATTGATGAATGTGAATTTCGATTTAACAGGTGCAAGTATTTGGGAGGAAGCTCAGTTGGATAACTCTGGAAAACAAACAAACAAAAACCCCTCAAAACAGAACACAAAAACAAACAAACAAAACACCAAACCAAACCAAACAAACCTCACAAACAAAACAAAATATATCAAACCAAATCCAAACTATCACAGTTCTTGGGATACACAAAACAGAAAGGAAAAACAGAATAGCATTAACTTAGCTGAAAGTATTAAAAAGCTAGCAAAAGACTACAGATGATCAGGAAATGATAAATCTATATTATGTAGAAGGTTATGCTATAAATTAGGAACAAAAATTGTATCTACATTAACTTGCCTCTCATCAAATGGTCATCACCAAGAGGACAACACAAAGCATCCAGTTCCACGTCCACCCTGCTGTGCATCAGGTTCACAAAGTTACAGCATGATCCAGTACTAACCATTGCTTGGGGGGTGTAACAGCTGGGTATCAAGCTATGAGGATCCTCAAAATCCTCCAGTTCTGAGGATCCTGCCCAGTGCTTCCCATAAAGACTAACACCCAATGCACTGACAACAGATTCAGAGTAAATCTCACATGCAGACTGAAGAAAATCCATATCAATGTAGCTGCCATATTAGAAATTTTTCAAGTGTACCAGTGTCAGAACACAAACTTACAGAAATTCTATGCTAGAAAACAATTATTTTTCAGCTTCATGTAATACAGTATAAACAGCTACAAGACCTGAGGACTCTTCAGACAAGTCATAGATTCACAGAATTGTTTGGGTTGCAAGAGACTTCAAAGATAATCTAGTTCTAACTCCCCCGCTGTGGGCAGTGATATCTCTCACTAGACCAGGTTGCTCAAGGTCCTGTCCAACCTGAACTTGAAGACTTCCAAGAGGATGCATCCAGAACTTCCCTGGGCAACCTGTTGCAGTGTCTCACCATCCTCACTGTAAAGAATTTCTTCCTAATAACCAGTCTAAATCTACCATCCCCTAGTTTGAAATCATTCTTCCTTGTCCTATCACTATGACCCCTTCTATTGAGTCCATGCAAAATGGCTTTCTTGTAGGCTCCCTATCAGAGACCGCTGTAAGGTCTCCCTGGACCCTTCTCCTCTCCAGGCTGAACAGTCCCAACTCAGGATACTATGTTAGAGCACATCTCTATCTGAAAAGGGAAAAGCAAACCCATAAAAGCCAGGTATTTCTCATCTTTAAGGTATTCCAACTCCCCTTTTTTAACTCAGGTCTGTAAACGAATTAGTAAAAGTACAGGATGTGTTAAAAGAAAAGTTATGAAAGTCATAATCAATACACCTGCTGGAAACATCCATAAATTCTTTTTTCTATCAAATATACAACTCCTATAAATTTAATTATATAGAATTACTAGCAACATTAATCACACACTACATGTCCACTCTTGGTACCAGTTTTATAGAAAAACCTCTTTAGACAAGCTTCAGGTTTTCCTTGTCCACACTAGTCCAAAATATTAGTATTTGAGGAATAACAGAATGTTATTAATTATACTACTAATGTCCCTGAAAATTAGGACCAAACTTGGAATAAGTACATTTGACTTCTCTACAACTACTGCCTATCGAAGAAGACACAATAAACACTAACCTACTCATATTGAAATGTGAAAGTATTCAGTAGAGAACAATGATACACAATCTGAAAGATGCTGACATGAACTGCATTGAACAAGGCTCTAACAAATTAATTGGTCACCCAGAAATGAGATTTGGAGCAATTTATCATGAGAGGTAGCAATTCTTGCAATCCCATTGCTGCCATTTACTGATATGTTTGCCCTTTTCAGAAGCATAACTTCATTAATTAATTGCCAAGGTGGAGAATCACAGAAACTGTCAAATGGTAATACACTACAGCACCAAAGTCACTATCAAGACAATTGGCATGCTTAATAAATCCACAAAAAGCAAACTATTCCTGAATTGTCACATGGCCAGTAGGACAAGAGAAGTTATTCTTCGCATGTACTCAACACTGGTCAGGCCACACCTTGAGTCCTGTGTCCAGTTCTGGGCTCCTCAATTCAAGAGAGATGTTGAGATACTAGAACGTGTCCAGAGAAGGGCAACAAAGATGGTGAGGGGCCTGGAACACAAACCCTGTGAGGAGGGGCTGAGAGAGCCGGAGGTGTGCAGCCTGGAGAAGAGAAGGCTCAGGGGTCACCTCACTGCTGTCTACAACTACCTGAAGGGAGGCTGTAGCCAGGTGGGGTTGGGCTCTTCTGCCAGGCAACCAGCACCAGAACAAGGGAACAGCGTCTCAAATTGTGCTGGGGGAGGTATAGGCTGGACATGAGGAGGAAGTTTTTCCCAGAGAGAGTGATATGCTATTGGGCTGCCTAGGGAGGTGGTGGAGTTGCCACCCCTGGAGGTGTTTAGGAAAAGCCCCTCTGCTGAGGGGCCTGGTCACACATGCTGGGTCATGCTTGAAACTGGTACCATCCAGTGTGTTCCCCAGAGAAATCTCACTCTGGCTGAAAAGGTCTAATCTCAGAGTCAATAACACAGCTTCATGTAATATAGTTACTGTATAATAGTTGTAAGTGGTTGTAAGTTTCTTTTCTAGTTACATAAGCAACATCACATCCAAAAGAACCCACACCACACAAGCAGCAATCCAGAGGAAGGCTACATCTCATCTGCACCTATCTCCCTGATGCCCTGCAGCGAAAGTCTGTTCCAGTTTTCCCTCAAGAGGAGAGACTGTTTCCTGACTTTTTCCTAAGAGAAAAGACTATTTTCATTTCCCTGATTCTTCTTCCATGTTCCTGCCCTGCTCACACCTCACCTGCAACAACCTGCACTGGAGAGGCACATCACCTTGGGATAAAGTCAGGGACCAAGAAGGACTTAAGAACCTCTAACATTTACCATATACATGGAAACGTTTTCCTATCTGTTGATCAGAAAACTGTTTGCAGCAAAGTCAAAATGGTCTAACCACAGGGTGGAATGTAAAGGGTTAAAGCCTCATGGGGTGGGTGGTCTGAACCTCACCCCAGGTGCAATGGTTAGCCCACTCCCACTTCCTCTGTTTTTATAGGGGTTCTAGACAGGAACTGTTGCATATGTGTGTGTATATATATATATATATATATAGTATCTTGTTTTCCCTTCCTATACCTTTTTGTAACTCCACTTACCTTAAATACCTTTTATGTATTGTTAAAGTTTTTCTTTCAACTTCCAAATCACAACAAGACTATTCTTTGGGTGTTTTGCTCCTTTTCACTTTCTACATCTAAATCCTTTCTTTCCAAAGAGGAGAGAGAGGAAGGCATCCTATTAGTGTATTGTTCTATTGGGCTTTGGGCTCTGGGAATCTTAAACTAGAACAAATACAGTAGACCAATACAGTAGTAAAATTTAAATATAAATGATAGGTTAAGTATATAATGCAAACTTTCTCAGAGTACAAGCACAAGTTTGGAATACCTTAGGCAATGTTTCTACTCTATGCAGCATTAGTAGTGAAATAAAAATACTTCTGCTACCAGAGTCTGTCTCTCCCTCTATGTTCTGAATCGGGCCAGAAGTTACATTTACACCAGACAAATCCAAATCTGCATTCCTAACAATATCCACAAAGTACTTCTAGTGAGTCTGTACCTCCTGGGCAAATATAATCCCTCTTAGAAAGATTTATCATTTAGAAAAAAGTAAATAAGTCATGAAATGACCCACAGGGGAAAAAAAAAGTGGTGTTGTCAGCAGAATTGGAGGAGAAAACAAGTTTCCTATGCAAGAAAACTACATGCTGAGCCTTCCTCTTCCTCTGCTTTCCTGTTCTCCGAAAATAAACAAAGAATGTAAATAAAAATCTATTTCAGATCTCGGAACTTTACCAGCAGGTATCTGTATACATAACAGAGCCTCTATAAAAAGCCTCAAGGCCTCAAATTACCAACAGACAAGAAGAAAAAACCCACCCAACAACAACAGCAAAAAAACCCAAACAAACACCAAACCAACCACATCCTGCTCCTATTATTAAAAGTAAACTGAAACAGCAGTTACACACATCAGCTGATCCCTAACAAATCAAGATATCTAACATCTGATGAAGGAAATGAAAGGCTTTCCAGGTGGTTGACTGGGACATGTGTCCAACAGCAGTCTTTACGTAGTCCCACTGCCTATTAACAAGTCACTTTTTTGTTCTGTTTCCCTTCTTCATAGTTCTACAATAAAAACAACGTGGCCTTTGGGCTTACTATGCTTATATATGGAATTACACACAATGGCAAATCTGTGAATTCTGCTGCAGTAAACTACTCGTATTTTTCTTGTTAATTGCCACAGCAGCACTTGTTGATTCTTTGTTTACAACAAAGTAGCCTCAGAGAGGCAAGAGAGCTAACTGGCACTTTCTGCAGTACACACTGCATAGAGTTTAAGCCTTAGAGGGTCTACCCTAATTAGAAAAGACCCAAACACGTACCGAAAGGAAAAAAAACCCCAACAACATATGACATAAAGCTCCGATTTACCGTTTGCCTGCTATCTTTTCTTAGCAATGAAGGGAAAGTTTCTTCTTCCAGCCTACTGCTCACTCACGGCAAGCCGTTGAGACGTGCTAGTGGCACCTGCCAACCTTTCAACCCCTCTTCCTCCGGAGGCTCTGGGCGGAAAGCACCAACGTCTCTCCCCCAACGAAATCAGCAGCGGCGGGGGCGCATGCTGGGACAGGCCTGGAACCCGCCGGACCGCGTGGAAGGCCACCCGGAGCAGGGATACCACTCGCCCCCACGTTTCAAGCCCCATACGCGGCGATGAGATGGGTGCCTCTGCTACCTTCCCGCAGACACCGGCACCGACTCCGCGGCCCTGCTATAGGGCAGGGGTCGGTGGAAAACTACTCCAGCCTACAGACAGCTCGTCCGTCCGACCGGCCAGCCACACTCCCCCCGGGGCCTGGGCTTACCAGCTCTTTCTCGCCGCCTGAGCTCGGGTCGGGGTAGGTTCAGCGACCCGGAACATGAACCCGGCGCCTCCCCCGGCCGCTCCCCGGGGAGGCTGGCGCCACTTCGCAGAGACTGGGCCGAGAGGAGACGGAGAGGTGGCCGACTGCAGCACTGGGGACTGACAGGCGAGGGTCGGGAAGGGAGGACGCAGGCGGCCAGCGCTGCTCCTCAGACCCCCATGATGAGAGCCCGGAAGCAGCTGCGCACCGGGAGGAAGCCGGGAGCGACCATTTCGCCTCTTAGCCTCCTTCTCCGGACAGTTACCCAGAGACGCCACATCCCTTCCGGCACTCCTCACCCTGTCTCTTCTTCCATCCCAGTGCAGCTCCGAGGGGCTCCTGCTGTCGCTGGTGCCCTGCGTCAGGGCTGCTCTGGGGCGCGCCACCCCCGCACCCACACCGAGTGGTTCGGTCCCGTTGCCATGGTGGCGGCGTCGGTAGGGCGGGAAGGAGGGAGAGAGTATGGCTGCTCTAGCCCAGCTCCAGGCCAGGCTATCGGTGCTGCGGGAGGAGTATTTCCGTAGGCACAGGTAACCGAATCGTGCCGGTAGTGGGGCGTAGATCCCCATGCCGGGCTGGGGCTGGCGGGGTGGGCAGTTCCTGGTCTCCTTCGGCAGCGAGATGGCGGCACTCCCGCTGAAAAACGGTTTAGCTTTGAAACCCCTCCCGCGAGTTTCCTGCCCCCAAATACTGCCAGAGTGATCCGGGGAGACCTGATGGCAGCGGCACCGTTTCTTTAGAGGGTCCATTTATGCACTGAAAACAGTGTCCTTCTGTTTCCGCCGCCCCCTACTAATTTTGAGGGGAAAGAAGCCTCTGGAAACTCCCAAGGGGCGCTGAGCTCCGCGGCTTCACCCCTCCCGTCCCGCTCCGCCGGCGCAGCTCTTCCCAGAGAGCTGCTCCTCCCGGGCTGCCGGCACTGGCACACAAACCGTGGGCCCTGCTCTCCTGGCTCAAATCTCTCCCTTTCCCTGGACGGTTAGTTTACCCTGTTGACAAGCACCAGGGGTTGGGGGTCCACTTGTGCGGGGTTTTGTGGGTTTTTTTGAAGTTAACTGGCAGAGAAGCCCCCAGCTGCGGAGTTGATGTTCATTATCTACGTTGTTTAAAACTGAGCATCACTTCTAGTTCAGGTTATACACCGTGAGTTTGTGGGCTTCATGAGAGCAGGTGTTTTCTCTTCACTGGTGAATGAATCATTTGTTTCAGAATCCAATTACAGCATCATTAGCACGAACAGGAAAGCTTCTGAACATAGCTGAAAGTTCGAGTCCTGTCTGCATATAAAGTCCTGTGTTTTCCTCTTCTTTCCCTGAACTTTAGCTCATACTCTTGTGGCAGTACACAGAGCAGTTCACTAAACGAGCATCAGTTACAGAAGACCATAGTATTTGTCATATTACAGGTTAGAAAGAGCAGGCTCCTGGAGATCCATTGGAGGGCAGCATGTTTGATGTTTGAGGATTTTGGTTTTGGCAGAACTTTCCCCAAAATGAGTTGTTTCTCTTTTAAGAATATGCTGTAGTCCATCAGCTTCTTGAAATTCAGATTTTCACCTGACAATTTAAATGAGAAGCTTCAAACAGTCCGGGTCAGCAGCTGAATGGGGCTGATCAGTAATCTGATTTTGTTCTTTAGAGTGAAAAAATTTGGACTACTTCAACACAGCTGTCAGCAAAATCCTGAAACAAATAATATCTTCTTCAGAGATTTTGGTAGTTTGTGAAAAACTTTTAATAAGTGAGGCTTTGCTATTAATGTGTGCCAAATTTGCGGTGACCTTTGGATTATTTTTGAAGCATTCGTATTTTGAAGCCAGACGGCAACAGTTTTAATTTCCCTCTCAGAAGTTTGCTTTATCTACATGATATAATAATACATTTGCTGAAACTGACAAATCTGGGGTGCTGTGAGCACCTGAGTCAGTGTAATCTATGGTGGCCAAGAGAGCCAGTGGCATCCTGGCCTGCATCAGGAATGGTGTGGTCAGCAGGAGCAGGGAGGTCATTCTGCCACTGTACTCTGCACTGGTTAGACCACACCTTGAGTCCTGTGTTCAGTTCTGGGCCCCCCAGTTTATGAGGGACATTGAGATGCTTGAGCGTGTCCAGAGAAGGGCGAGGAGGCTGGGGAGAGGCCTTGAGCACAGCCCTACGAGGAGAGGCTGAGGGAGCTGGGGGTGTGCAGCCTGGAGAAGAGGAGGCTCAGGGGAGACCTCATTTCTGTCTACAACTACCTGAGAGGAGGTTGTAGCCAGGAGCAGGTTGCTCTCTTCTCTCAGGTGGCCAGTGCCAGAACAAGAGGTCACAGCCTCAAGCTACGCCAGTGGAAATTTAGGCTTGAGGTGAGGAGAAAGTTCTTCCCTGAGAGAGTCATTGGACACTGGAATGGGCTGCCTGGGGAGGTGGTGGAGTCGCCGTCCCTGGAGCTGTTCAAGGCAGGATTGGACGTGGCACTTGGTGCCATGGTCTAGCCTCGAGCTCTGTGGTAAAGGGTTGGACTTGATGATCTGTGAGGTCTCTTCCAACTTTGGTGATACTGTGATACTTAGCAATCACAGGTAGTTTGAAAGCATTTAACAAACAATACTTAATACCATAAAAAAACCCAAAAGGTTAATTGTCAGTATTTTGCAGTGAAATACTGAATTACCCACAAGATGAGTATACAGATTACCCTGTATTTACTTTGGTTTTTGTATAATTTGCCCTATTTGCAAGTGCTTCCAGGGGTAAGACATGAAGCACTTGCTTCCATGTATGTCAAACACATTCTAAGACAGAAGATAGTTCTTTTTTCACCTATGTATCAAGACCTAAAACCAGAATTCTGTAGAACACCTAGAATACGCACACCCTCCAGAATATCATGATTTAAAGTAACCCTGGTGAAATCTAAGTACTCTTGCTAGCAATTGACACTGCAGGAGGAACATAGTAATTGAAGTGCCTTAAAGTAAATCCACAAATTAGAAAACTGTATCTTTTAAAGTTTGTTTGCCATTTTAGGACTTGTTGCTTTAAAACTTATGGCACATTGATGACTAATTTCATTCCAGTTAGTTATGGTTAGACAGGTCTACCTGATCTTAATGTTCTTCTGATCTTAATAACTTTTCTCTCATGCTTTATGCAGAACTTTTTTAATGTCAGACGTATGAGGGTTCTGAAGTGATTTTACTACTTATTCAAGAACCAACTTTTATATATTGTAACATCTGTATGTCAGGTGCTGACCTTGAGTATGCCTTTCTAACATTCAATAAAGTCATTGAGAAGTAGGTGACTCTAAAAGCTTTATTCAACCAGCATGGCAACCGTGTTATCTCATTGGAAGGACACATAACAGCTTGAGCAACTTACACCTCAAACCACTTCTCGTGGCTAGACCACTTTGAAACTTTTTGTGGGACTATGCTGTAAGAAAACCAAGTCTATTTATGGTCTGCTTCAATAGTTTATAAGGACTTCTAAACTGGTTTGGCCAGTGAAGATAGAATGCAAACTAAAAAATCTTACAGGGAATAATAGCATGGAATGCTTCTGGTCTTCCAGAAGCAGAATGTTGCCATTGCCAAGTGGGTGGGACTCGTTCTGAAGCTGTCACCTTTAACAGAGCCAGTCCCACATACTCCTCATTTCCAAGTTGCAATCATGTCTGCCTGTCCATATCCTTTTAATCAAAATAATTTGCCTCTAAGTAAAAGTATTTTGGAGGTGTCTGCTTCCTATGAAGTGTAGGAAGCTGCACAAGAAAGCAGCAAGGAAGCTCCTTAGCATAAATGCCAGCTTTGATATCAGGTTTTGTGGTTTTAGGTAATAGAAACTGTTTTCCACAATTTCCAGGTATGGACAGGTCTGTTGCATGTCAGATGGCCATGAAAATTTGTAACTGCTTAATGTGATTTGAGAGCACATGCTACACCAGATGATATAAAATGAATGGAGCTAATGCTTCTTGATCTCTGGTAGTAAATCTGTGTTTTATTTTTCAAGAACTGTAATGAGGATAATCCTAATTTATCAGATAAAAATTAATCTTATTGGTGTTTACCATGGCAATTAATTTTGACACAACTTCATGTTAGGAAGGCAGACTAATATGAACTAGTTAAGAAAACTACCCAGTAGTAACCTAGTTGTTCTTGTGCCAGTTGTAGAAAATTGAACTGTTTGATAAATATATTCCTAATAAAAATGGGATAGCAAAAAATCCATGAAAATGGAAATTAAAGTTAAAGTTTGAAACCTTAGTTACTGATATTCTGAAGCCAAAAAGTAAATAAAAGCTATCTGGATTCTACACCTCAGCACTGAAGCTCATAGTAGTAATGATTTCTTTCTCAAGTCTCTGGAAAGCTATTTCTTTCATCTCTTAGATCCACGGTTTTCCTTACCTGACTTTTAGCCTTGTCATAAACACTGGTTTCCTATCAGTCACATAAAGAAGGCAAGCAGCGACTCTCTGAAATTATTTTCTGACTTTCTGATTAACTCCTTTTACTTGTTCTTCTTTCCCACTTGTACTGTGTCATCTGACAGAAAGCTTTGGCAGTTAATAGTTCCTGGAGACCCCCTTGAGGTCATCGGTTGTCCACCTGCATCTATCTTGCACCTTCATCTGCCTCACCAGCATCTCTTTCTAGATAACCTTTCTTCTTGCAACACTTTCTCTACTTTCTTTTCATTAGTTCCTCTAACATCTATATTAATTAATGCTGCAACCCTGCTATGTTTTCTGATTCTTTTATTTCCTCTTGTTCCCTTCTTGCCTGTCTGCAGCACTTGCCAATATGCTGCCAGCTTCATTTCTGCATTATCTCCAAAATCCATGTCTTTGAATTCCCCATTGTGAGAAGCCCTGTCAAGATTCAAGAAGCTGTAGCGTGGACTGCTATATTTCCATGTAAAAGATCCCCATGGTACTCCCTTTGGAATCTATCCAAATCACTAACACCACTTGTTTCAAATTCCTTTTAAGCCACAATGATGCAGAATCTGAATTTTGTATCCTGACAGTCACAGCCTTCCAAAGTTTGGAAATTTCCTCATCTACTGTCTGTCCTATGCATTCATTGTTGTAATTAATTTTAAAAGTTTGAACTTTCATTTGTATCTGGCTTTCCTTCAGTCACCTCTTCCTATTAATACTTTTCTTCTTTAAATTCCTTCTTAAGAAACTGTTCTGCACTATTATTTAACCATATGACAAAGTGAAAAACCTGATGAAAACCATCACAAACTGCAACCATAAGACATCAATAAGAATTTTTCTTTTTTGACACTAAATTTCTGTGCTGACAAGTATGACTGCTTTTTATATTTTCAGATCTGCAGATGAAGACAGAAGAAGAGAGTACAAAGCAGCTGTCAAAATCCAGAGCTGGTTTCGAGGATGCAGAGTTCGAGCCTATCTAAGGTAGATGTTAAGCCTATTGTGCAATCCTGATGGTTTTTTTCCCAAAGTTTTTCAAGGTATCACTTGATTTCAATAAAATGGGAACATTTTTTTGGGGGGAAAAGCACCTTTAAATGGAACTAAAATTAATGTGCACTGTAAGAATTTGTTTTTTTCCAGAACTTCATACTATTACAATGGCATGATGCTAATATGTAGCATGGAAATAATCCAAATTACCCATCTTCAGAATAGATGCACAGTATTTTTAAAGAAATCTTGGCATGACAAAGCCCCTAAGAAGACTTGTTAGTGCTTCTCTCTTTCCATCACATGAGTAACAACAGCATGCTGCAAGAGAAAGTTGAAAACTGGTCTTTGCCACTCTGTTCCATAGGAAAATATACCTTCTTGTGCACATTCATATTTGTAATGACCAATGTATGAATCACTATTGAATTATACTGAGCATGTAAGAAGAGCTAAATCAGCTAACACAGAGGAAGCTTTATCTGCAACTGTGTACAGTGCTCCTGCTCAGTGTCCTTTTTCCAAAGTTGGATATGGCATCTGTTGAGTAGCCAGTAAGCTACACAACAGTGTAGCCAGTGAGCTACAAAGTTGGATATGGCATCTGTTGAGCTCAGTGTAGCCACTTGTAAGTACTCTAAATTATCTTCCCATTTAGACCCTCTGAACTACCTGCTGGAAAATACTGCTTCCACTGAGTGATTCTAGCTGTACTGCAAGGCTTCTAAATTTGATATCCATAGTTGGTAAAAATGCTGCCTTACAGAACTGTTTCTAGGCAGCCCTAAAGTAATGATTGCATTATTTTCTGCAAAATTGAAGTGAAACATCAATTACAGAACTTTTAGTAGCATAATAAAGTATGTACAATGAAGACATAGTAAAAATTTGCTTCAAGTCAGATAGGTGTAAGTTAATAAAAAGGGAAAAGTAATTCCTCAGCCTTCCAGTATCTGAAGGAGGCCTACAGGAAGGCTGGGGAGGGACTACTTACAAGGTCTTGTAATGACAGGATGAGGGGTAACGGGTTTAAACTGGCAGAGGGAAGATTCAAACAAGATGATAGCAAAGGATTCTTTGCAGTGAGGGTGGTGAGACACTGGCACAGGTTGCCCAGGGAGGTTGTGGCTGCTCTCTTCCTGGAGATGTTCAAGGCCAGGTTAGATGAGGCCTTGAGTGACCTGTTCTGGTGGGAGGTGTCCTTGCCTATGGCAGGGGGTTGGAACTGGATGATCTTTGAGGTCCTTTCCAACCTAAACCATTCTATGATGTTATGGTTCTATGAATCTAAGAAGTCATGGTATCTGTGAATTTTGTCAAATATTTTAAAACTGTAAAGCTGTGAAACTTTTTGCACTGAACTTGTCCCTTATGTTGGTTAAAAACATTCATGAAAATGCAATCAGGTATCTTACAAATTACATATGTTATTTCATTAAACTTTTGTAATGACAGCTGAAATAGCATGTAGGTAAGTTTGCAGAAGTTCCTGGTTTTTTTTCCAGAATGAAAGTGTATGGGTATGTATAAATCATAGAAGAGAATCAACCAGGTGGGAAGAGACCTCCAAGATCATTCAGTCCAACCTAGCACCCAGCCCTATCCAGTCATCTAGACCATGGCACTAAGTGCCTCACCCAGTCTTTCCTTCAACACCTCCAGGGATGGTGACTCCACCATCTCCCTGGGCAGCCCATTCCAATGCCAATCACTCTCTCTGGCAAGAACTTCCTCCTAACATCCAGTCTATACTTCTCTCAGCACAACTTGAGACTGTGTCCCCTTGTTCTGTTGCTGGTTGTCAGGGAGAAGAGATGTTGGTCTCTTCCCACCTGGCTACAACCTCCCTTCAGGTAGTTGTAGCCAGCAATGAGATTTTATTGTTGTATAAGTGTTGATGTGTGTGCATGTGTTTATACACGTATGAAATACATTTGTAGTGTCTGTGTTTGGAGTAAGTATGGGTATAGTATATGCTGTGTTATTTTTAATGTTAGGAAAAAAATAAAGTTATCTTGTGAAAGCTAAAAATAATCATTAATAATGTATTTCATTTTAGATATCTGACCAATATGGTGATCTTAATACAGAAGTGGTGGAGAGGCTATCAAAGCAGAAGACATTTCAGAAAAATTGTGAAGGTAAAAAACTAGTTTTGACAAATGTGTTTGTTTACTCATAGAATAGATTCAAAGTAATGTAGTATGTTCATTCACTTGTGTTGGAATTAAAAAGCTCAGCTTGCTTCTTTATACACACAGACACATAATTACCTTTACTGTGATGAAAAGCATTGTTAATTTCAGTAAGCCTACTCATAGCAGTCAAGTTAAGTCAGTATTTAAGTGTTTTCAGCTCTGGAGTATCAGTCTTCAAACCAGCAATGAGATCTGTTTGTGCAGGAGCCTGCCTGCATGATGCTAATTGCAGAACTGGAGCTTTACAAGATGCCTTTGTTTTTTTTTTGTCTGGCAGAACTTTTAATTCTGAAAATATATTAAGCCACTGTGTCTACACATTGCTCTGCTATGTTTTAGTGGTTTAAATTTCTTGCTTAATGAACCTTGAAGTATTTGAGGTTTTGCCTTAAGGCACACAGCAGATCACAGTCAATCTAATTCCCTTGATAGACTTGAAGATAGCAGAAGTCTATGATAGCACACAAGCTAAATCCTCTGTTAGCAGGTTTAGGAGATTAAGAAGAAACTGACTTGCCTTTAACATAAAACAATTTAAGTTTTTAAGATGCAGTTTATTTCACAAATTTAACAGTCTCTGTCAATATTTTACAATAGATTTAAACTTGTTGGTCATTTATTCTTGATTAATTTTGTTTAAGTTAAATTATTATGTTTCAATCAAAAGAGACAAGTGAAGAAAAAGCAAAAGAAATGAGCTGTAACAGCTTGTACATTACAAGCTAAAGTCCATACCTACTAAAGTGTATTTTCTGGTAGCAGGATTTGTGTGCCTGAAGGCTTATCAGTTTTTCCCCCAAGACTATCAGTAATCTAATTACTGCCATGGCAGGGAGGTTGGAACTAGATGATCTTTGTGGTCCCTTCCAACCCTGACTGATTCTATGATTGTCTTTACTCAGTTGATGACTGAATTTGAAATATTTTAAAGAGGAACAAAATCTCATCAGCTTAATGCATCTTCTAAGTTAAAGGATCAGTTAATGTTTGTTTTGAATTCTTGCTAGCAACTGTTTTAATGACTCTTGATTATGAAACACAAGAATACATTAAACACAATAGTTCTTTAAATACAAAAAGAATTAGTCACTTCAAAATTTGTCCACTGATAGTGATTGGATTGGTATCTGCTGCCAGCAAACAAGGCAAAGCATATGCACAAAATACCCATGATTACTTGATAATAAATCATTTTAATGATTATATTCAAAATTGTGAAGTGTGAGTGGTACTGATGCGGAAAATAACAAAGGCTGAGGCTCATCAGATTGGTTGTCCATATGTGCATCACTACTAGTATTTAATTTGTTACTCCTAGTGCTTCTTCCTTTGATTGTTAAATATGTTAAGGTAAAAAACCCTTTTGGTTGTGTTTATATGACTAACATTATATGACTTTCTATATTCTGAATAGAGCTACTTTGGTGTAAAGCTTTGTTTCCTAGCATTAATCTAAAGCTAAAATTAAGAACTGCACTCTGGTATCTTTTGTAATAACTCAGTTACAGAGATTGTACTGAATTCTGAAAGTCTTGAGTGATCTATACTGTGTGAATACTGTGTTCAGTTTTGAGCTCCCCAGTTGAAGATGATGCAGAGGGTCCAGCGGAAGGCTACGAGGATGATGAGAGGACAGGAGGGCATGGCTTATGAGGAGAGGCTGAGGGACCTGGGGCTTTTTAGTCTGGAGAAAAGAAGATTTAGAGGGGATTTGATAAACGTTTCTAAGTATCTGAAGGCTGCCAGGAGCAGGGGACAGGCTCTTCTCACTTAGTCCCTGTGGTAGGACAAGGAGCAATGGGTGTAAATTGCAGCAAAAGAGGTTCTGCCTCAACACAAGGGGGAACTTCTTTACTGTAAGGGTCACAGAGCACTGGAACAGGCTTCCCAGAGAGGCTGTGGGGTCTCCTTCTCTGGAGACTTTCAAGGCCTGTCTGCATGTGTTCCTATGTGATCTATGTTAGGTAGTATTGCCCTGCTCTGGCAAGGGCTTGGACTTGATCTCCTTGGGTCCCTTTCAACCCCTAACATCCTGTGATCCTGTGATCTAGAGGAAAGTATGAATTTTAAAACCAGGTGAGCACCAGAACACAAAACTATACATCACTGTTCCTTTTTACAATGTCTCTCCAAGTCAAGAAATCACTTGTTAAAGAAAAAGGAATTGTAACAGTTCATTGTATGAAGGTGGCATGCATCATAGCCTTATTTTCAGATTATTTTGGATGCAGATGAAGTTGAAAAAAAGGAATATTTTAAGTGATGTATTTTGAGACAGCTCTAAATAGTTCAGAGACACCACAGTAACCATTTTAAAGTAGTCCCAGACCACTATGAATTAGGCAAATGCATATTTGCTCTATTAGAAAAAAACAACAAATTTCCCATTCCCAACTTAGACCATGTCTTGGCTCCTTCTCTCAATCTGCTTGCAATAACATTTCATTCTCCTTTGAATTTGACGCATTGCAGTAACTGGCTACAGTAAAAAAAAAGCCAATCAGAATCAGATCACAGTTGTAGGTGATCCCTAAATATGTTTTTAAACAGGAGAAAGAAGTGCAACAGTTTATACACAAAAGGCTTCAGATATGTTTTGGAATCATAGACTTAAAGTAGACCAGAAGGAACCTCTGTGTGTTAACATCAGAGACTTCATCGTTTGGAAGTGGGTATGGTGCATGCATATGAGGTGGCAAATCATTCTTCCCAGAGAGTCAGCCTTACCGTGGGACCTTGGAACTTGCAGACTATGAAAGAATGAAAAGCAATGCAATGGGCACAAACTGAAATGCAGAAAATTCCACTTAGGCATAAGAAAGGAGACTTATGAACAAGAAGGCCCCAGTTCAGGAAAGAATCTTTTGTTTACTAGGAAAGCACATAAAATAGACTTGAGTTTAAGCACTAAAATAAGGCTATGCTTTTGTGGATAGGGATGAACACATTCCCCATCACTTGTAATAGCAGAATTACTGTATATTTGATTAGAATAGGATTAGAAAAGAGAGGACAAACTCACTTGCAAAACAACCTAGATAGTGATACAGGTTTTGGCCTTTGGTGCAAGACAGTTATACAAGCAATTCTGCATCTGGCCAACTTGTGATTTAGAACAACCTTGAGCCAAAGCAGGAACGTGCAATTTATTTTTTATTGTGAGCAGGCCTGGGTTTCTCACACCTAAGTGAGCTATGAAAGTCAGGACCTTATTTGCCACTATCTATGCAAATAGCAAGCAGAGATGCAGTTGCAGACTTCTTCAACAGTTTGCCAAGCTCAGAGTGAAAATGGTCCCACTGTCTTCCAGTGTCGATGACTCAAAGAGCATAATGGTGTCAGGTCTCTAGTTTAGGTTCTTCAGTGAAATGGGATGGATTCAGACCTAAGTGCTTACAGCCTACAACTGTGAGAAGAAGAAAGAAAGATTTGTGAGGTTCAGTTTAATCACTGAGGGACAGAAAACTGATGATAAAGCTTAGGAATGTCATTAAAAACATGTTTTATGTATTTGGTAGCGTGTCAGTTCTCGCATTCCCTTCCAAATAAATGAAAAATGAGCTGCAAAGTAAAAATGTATCAATTTAATCAAACAGTTTAGGAATATGCTTAAACCTGGCAACCACTATTTCATTCCAGCATTAGTTGTCTACAGTTAATACCACTCAGAAAACATTTATAGAGACAAAAAGAGAGATGAAGTCCATTATTTATCCTAATTCATACCTTTTGGGGTGAAGATTCCCTCAAGTATATATAAGCATAGATGTGTATACAGCTACATATGCATGTGAAACTTCTTGGAAATGCAGCAGTCCTGCATTTTTCTTTCATGTAAGAAATATCTTTTCTACTGTTTCCATTATTAGTAGAGTGGTATGATATTAAAGTGAGCATTTAAAATGCACCTTAATTAAACTGCAGGAATTATGCCTTGCTTAATGTAATGAAGAAAGAGAATTTAAAATGAAGTAGCATCATTGTGTTCATTTGTAAATAACATATTGCAGCCAACTGTTTCTTAATTGCCCAGACTGTTGATAAATAATCCAGTCCTGCTGCTCTCCACAGACAATTTGCTTTGGATCAGACTAGGCAATTCAAATAACACTAATTACAGTGAAACCCTTTTATAGTGAATTCCTGTTTGCCATGGGGGAGAAAATCACTATATCAGGGGAAAGCACTTTTGCCTTTGATTTGTGTCTAAAACACGAGAAACACATAAAAGCTGCACATTGTGCTAAATAAAGGACATACTCTTGCATTCAAAGTACTTATATTTTACTTTTTATGATACAATTGTGAATTATGTTCATTTTGCATTTGTAATTAGAGGGCGGAACAGATGTGAAAGCTTAGTTTAAAGTGATGTATCCATTAAAATAACCTATGCTGCCAAGTGATTGCTTAGTATAATAGGGGATTCGTTCACTATGAGAGGAATTCTACTTTATTGGAAGGAAACCAGGACTTCAGGAAATGTTTTCTATATCAGGGGATTCACTGTAACATAGTATCGTTGTATTTATGATTTTATGATGTTAAAATGAATATTAAATGAAACAAAATTCCCAAGGATTACTCGAGAGGCAGCTAAGTACATAACATTTAGTACAGATGGTTGGAAGGCACAATTTTGCTCCATCACTGCATCCGTATCCTTGAACGATTTCGACTGAAGACAGCATTTCTTTGAATTTTTCATTAAACCAGACGTCTTGAAATATGAATTCCTTTTATGTTTCTGTGAGTTTTGGCTAAAAGAACCCCAGTGAATAAATCATACAATACTACGTGTCACCAGCACTTGTGAATATTTCTGCTTTGTTATTCTACTCTCAGTAGAGCACCATTGATTATCAAACTCAGCGGAGAGCATTTTATGATCATATATCTCCATTAGCTCCTAGTTTGACTACCATAGATTTTTCTGGTTAAGCCTGCATTATGTATTAGGAAGCCTATCTCTTCAATACAAAGTTTGATTTTATTCTCTCTTAGCCTAGAACTCTTATTATGTATTATGTATAAAGATTCTTATCTTTTATATGTAAAAATAGGAGCACTGTCTTTGTGTAACTGAAATATATGCCATCTTTTTTTTTTCCCCCTTGATTCACAGACAGCATATTTTATTATGAAGATGAATTTCTACAATGAAATGGCTGTCAGGGTAAATATTTCTTCACTTGTTAAACAAATGAAAAGTCAATTGTGCTCCGAATTTGCTTTTAATAAAATGAGCAAACCAGAATAATATACACTTGATTGATATGCTGATGGCAACAGCAGGAAATAGTACATAGTTAAAAATTAAAGTTACACTCAGTATTCTGGGTTGTATTTGAAAACTGTAGCTGAATTTAAGGCATCTGCATGTGTCTTGACCCATTTGAATGTTCATTGTACCTTAGCATATACGGTGCTGATCAAAACCCTAAACATTTTATCTGCCATTATTATTGCAAATGTAGACATATAGTTACAACTCTGACAAATAATGGGGCTTTTATCTTTGCTGATGTGACTTGTGGCTGTGCTTTTTCTTTTGTTAGTACATGATGTTTGATGTCTCAAATGTCGAAAGAGTTACTCAGAAAGCACAGCGCAATCTCATTGTTTAAACTTAGAAGTGGAACTGCACTGATCTCGTGGATGATATTATGAGCAATTTTGCTAAATGAAGAAGTGTATGAACAGTCCTTAAACTTTAATAAATATACAACAAATGAGGTTTGTTATGGGGAAAATGCCAACATACATGTAATTAGAAATCAGCATTTTCCCCCCTGGACTTTGGAACTGCACTTACATATGTAAAAGAAACATGGGAAGGACATAAGATGATTCTTGGGATGAGGGACTTTTGCAAAGGGGTGTCTTACTAGGGGATGTAGTAATAGGACAAGAGGTAATAGCAGCAAACAGAAAGAGGGTAGATTTAAATTAGAGGTAAGGAAGAAATTCTTCACTGGAATGGTTGTGAGGCACTGGAACAGGTTGCCCAGAGAAATTGTGGATGCCTCGTTCCTGGAAGAGCTCAAGGCCAGGTTGGATGGGAAGCCTGGTCCAGTAGAAGGTGTCCCTGCTTACGGCAGGGAAGTTGAAACTAGATGGTCTTTAAGATGCCTTCCAATCCAAAGCATTCTATGATTCTGTGAAATATTTTTATTTGCAGGGAACTCCTGAAAAGTAGGAGGATTCTTAGAATGGTTTTTAATTGTGTGAACTTTCTGGTTCCTGAATAAATCAAATTCAAGAGATGTGTTCCCATTACATTTTTGACCTAGTGCTGGTTCTCTGAAAAGCACAAAATGTCATATTTGGTGCATTTTAAAGAGATGAAAGCAAAAAAAAAAGAATTGTCAGAAATGCACTTTTTTTGTTGTTGTTTTAGTGTACTCCTTACCTAGTTTAAAAGATTCCACAGTGGATCAATGCTCCAATCATAACTTCATGGATTCATAGAATGGTTTCAGTTGGAAGGGACCTTCAAGATCATCTAGTTTCAACCCCACTGCCACAGGCAAGGACACCTTCCAGTAGACTAGGCTTGAACACTGCCAAGAAGGAGATACTCACAGCCTCCCTGGGCAGCCTGTTGCAGTTTCTCATCAACCTCACTGCAAAAAATGTCTTCCTTATCTCCAGTCTAAAAATGCCCTCTGCAAGCTCAAAACCATTACCCTCCTTCCTATCATCACAAGTCCTTGTGAAAAGTTCCTTTCTGGCCTTTTTTTGTAGGCCCTCTTCAGGTACTGGAAGGCTGCTGTGAGGTTTCCCTGGAGCCTTCTTTTCTCCAGGCTGAACAGGGCCAGCTCTCAGCCTGTCCCCATAGGGAAGGTATTCAAATCAGTAAGAAAACATAAGATGCAAAGCATCTCTTTAAAAGTTGGCTGTGTACTTTTAGAAGACATTTGAAGACCAAATTTCAGAGGCAATTACATCTTCTAGTCAAATGAAGTTTTGCATTTGGTCTTTCATTTTAAAAAGAAATTGAATGTGTTCCCATTCATTTGTAATGGAAATATAATGTTGAATCATTAGGTGATATAAATCTTCAAAGTATCATTTTTTCAGTCATGTCCTTTTCTTTAATGGAAATTTAAATCAGTGGAAAAACAATAGAACAGATCTTTATTTAGTTGCAGATGTCAGAATCTGGTTCTTTATCTACATCTTTGTACAGCCATATCTGCAGAGCTAAAGATACTACCATTCTGGAACACTGCATGTTTGGTGTTTTTTACTGTCATCTGCTTTTTGAAGAAGTAACCAAGGTCTAGGGCAATAAAAAAATAAGGTCTATGGAGTTTCTGCACAGCTGATAAGTGCCCCAAATTTAGATTTCCTAAGTCAACAGTGCCTCATATTCACACACTGTGAGCTTGACTCAAGATTAATATACTTCAGTGTTCTGAAAATAATAATTATATTTATTTTCCTATTTAACCACTTTGTTTTGCTGTGTTAAAATATTTATTTCACTGTATAGGCACTGCTTAGAAAGGTACTTTGCCAATTGATATATACACCCATAGTTTAGAAGGCAGTCCAGATCTATGGCTTACTGGTTTGCATGTAGTTGTAACCAGAACATCAGTTTCACATTTTAAAATTAAATCAGAAGACTTGTTTTAATTGATTTCAGTTTTGAATACTAGGTCAGAATAGGATTCTCCCTTAAAAGATCTAAGGTTGCTGTGACTGCTCATCAACAAAAGTAATCCTATGGAAAGTATTTCCATGAGCAGATGGCTTTTGATATATCAAGGTTTTGCCATTTGTTTTAGTGCTTAAAATAAACATTATTTATAAGACCACTTACATTTTGATGTTACTTAATGAGGAATATGCATCATTGATTTGACTAGCTTAAGAGGTCATTTGGAACTTGCCCGTTAACAAGCTGTAATCTGCTGAGCACACAATGACTTTGTTTAAAATTATCTGTTCAGTGCTGATCAATGACAATAATTGTTTTGTACCAATCACTGTTGAAACTTGCTAATTACTTTGAAGGGCATATACACTTGTCTTTTTTCTCCAAGAATTTTTTAAGCATTCACCTTGGAATTAAACACAAGTAGTCATAATATATATTTGTCTTTATATGACAAATATTTAGAGCTTTCACACTGAAAATATGAACATCATCAGAAGCTTGTGTAAAGTGTTCTTTCCCAAAAGGTCTTCAGTTTTGTGATCTGACATACAGTATTAGGGAAACAGAACTCTAGCATAAAATAATTTGAGACACGTTGCAGTTCCTCTTACTTTTGTTTCATCCAGTTGAAATTGGTGAGGTCATTCTGAAGATAAAATGGTGTAAATAAAGGCTGATTCCAATATTTAATTAGTGCACAGAGCCCATTAGATGTAATCATAGCTTCATACGATTTGAGTCTTTTGTCTTTCAGTTTGGGTTTTGATCCTTTAACCGAGAAGTATCCAGTTCTGCATACATATCTGCGAAGTGATCACCATCAGAAAGAGTTTCAAAGGGACCATAATCCTTCCTTAATGAGCACACATCTACATAGGAGCCAAGTTACTCTTGCTGAGAAATTTTGAAGCCAAACAGAAAAAATAAGGCTAAGATTCTTATTCACATGCAAAGATTTTGCTTAATCCCAGACTTCTGAGGGCATACTCATTCCTCCCTTCCTCTATCCTTTTTTAACCCAGTAAGTTTGTGTAAGAGGAAGTGAAGCTGCAGACTATGAAATTTACTATCACCTAGTTCAAAGAAGCATGTCTAGTGCTTAAATTTGTGTTCCCATTTCAGCTGCTCACATTATTTATTTATATTATAACTATTTCTAGAGGTCCAAACTCCTTCTATTAAAAAAAAAACAAACAAGACTACATAGGGAGAAGAAAACACCAACATGAGTCTTATTTGAGAAGAGAAGAAAATACAGGGTGACACAAAGGGGAAATAGAAGAATGTATTAACACTAAAAATTAATATATTCTATTTCTTTCAGCTTGAGTGCAAAATGTAGTTTTCTTGGTGACACATCACTCATTCTTATTGAAAGCTTTTCTGTGATACACGTTCTCTTATTTAATAATCACAAAGAAATAATCAGAACTGCACCATAAGGTGCCATCAATCATGACTGAATGCTCGTTTGAAAAAAAACACCAAACCCAAAACATTTTGATTTTTGTGATTGCACAATAGTGCTAAAAAATGGTACCTGCCTTAGAAAATAATTTTATAGGTGGGATGGAAAAATTGCAGTAACTTCTATTGGTTGACACAGCAGCAAAGAACTGCAACAGAGCTGAAAGGAGTAAAGTTAGCCTATTATTGAAAAGCACTTTCAATACTTGAAAATACAGACCTTGAAGTCACTGGATGCAAAGGCCAGTTGACAGCACAAGTAGTGGACACCTTTTTTTCTTGTCACCTTCCTCAAACACACTAAAACATAGCACTTGTTTTTTTTTCCACCTGCTTCTTTGACATAAGAAAAAAAAAAACAATACCATATATGGATTGCACTCTGCTTACCAAGTCATTTGGAAATGGGGTTGATTTGAAATGTCCTAAGTAAATTTTTTCCCCCTCTAGATTCAGAAAAGATGGCGAGGCTACTATGTTCGGAAATACATCCATAACTACTATGCACTGAAGAAATACCTGGAAGCTGTCTCTTTAAATAATGAGATTGTCAGGTAAAGATAAAACTCTGTGTGGTAAAGCATTCTTTTCCTGGTTTTAGTTTGCAAAATGTTTAAAGCACTAATTATACTATTTATCTGAGTGTGGGTTCCTGTCTATTATCATAACTATATCTATATCATCTATGTCTATACCTATACATAATCACAGAACCACAGAATGTCAGGGTCTGGAAAGGACCTCAAAAGCTCATCCAGTCCAACTCCCCTGCCAGAGCAGGATCACATAGCAGATCACACAGGAATACATCCAGGTGGGTTTGGAATATCTCCAGAGAGGGAGACTCTACAACTCCCCTGCGCAGCCTGTTCCAGTGTTCTGTCACCCTCACAGGGAATAAAATCCTCCTTATGTTTGCATGAAACTTCCTATGCCTCAACTTCCACCCGTTGCCCCTTGTTCTGTCATTTGGCATCACCCAGCAAAGCCTGGCTCCAGCCTCCTGGCATTCACCCTTTACATATTTATAGACATTAATGAGGTCACTCCTCAGCCTCCTCTTCTCCAAGGTAAAAAACCTCAGCTCCCTATATACATTATATATATATATGTGTGTGTGTGTGTGTGTATCATTGTATGTATATATACACACACATTTGTATTTATATATATAAATATATATAATTATATACATGTATGTGCATATATACACATATATATATGTATATCTTAGTCATCATTCTCTTTATCCTAAGCCTATGCATGTTACACCACATTCCGTTCTTATTTACAATGTTAAGAATTAAGACTAATTTCTTTGAATTCATTAGACATATTCTGGGTTTATAGCAGTTTAATAAAATAAACTTTGGCTCTTCACCTGTGCTTAGAACTCACAGATTATTATGCCTTAAATACAGTTTGTTGAACTAATTTTTTTTTCCAGTATATACAAGCTAAAAAGAAAAAAAAGAACATATTTTATTTTCAAATTGACTATTGACAGTGAGTGAAAGTTCAGACTTGGATCTAAGTTGCATACATAAGCCATACTGAAGTGAATTCATAGTTATAGACAAGATTGATTCAAGTCTGTTAGATTTCTAGCTAGAATTGTTACTACCTGTTGCCACACTATTTCTCCTCTCCATCTCTTGTCTTTCACAGTACTTAAGCTGAAAGCTCTCTCAAATAGAGGCAATTATTTCCCTCTAGCACATTTGATGTCATGATCCACTACTATTTCTTCAGATGACAGTGGAAACTGATAAAACACTAAGTGACCATGATTGCCACTTTCTCATTGTTAACTGAAAGGTGTTGGACAAAATCCACTCAGTTTTTGCTGTTCAGAATGCCTGAGACATGTCTTTGCTTTCTGAAATGTAGAAGTATAAGGGAATCTAGTGAAAAAATGTATCTGGAAATCTTGCCTAGATCACATGGCAAAGGCAATTTAGCCAGAATACTGGTAGGGAATATATGCAAATTATATATGAGAATAAAATATATGCAAATTATATATGGAAAAAAAATTATCTGACTCCTTTGCATGCTGCCTATTAATTTGTATTATTTTCCACAATTATAGCTGATATTACATCCTCTTTGCCCTAGCATTGTAACTCACAGATTACATTGCTGCACATAATGAAACAACCTCTAATCTCTTACTGGTATTAACTTAAATATATTCTATGAAGAAAGTTAGGTCATAATACAGCAAAATCAGACTTGAAACATTTGTAATCTCTTCATTTATACCTTCTTGTTCTGAAATGCTTGAAATGTTTTCTCTTCTTGAAATGTAGAATCCTAAGAAGACTGAATTAAGTACTGAATTAAGTCTTGGAAAGCTAAGCCATAACTTTTCTGGTTTAAAATGCATATAGCTGGATGAACTACAGAGACACATCTTGCCTCTCTGTTCATAATAGTTCCATCAATCTTCTCCATTCTCTGTCTAAACCTGGACCAAGTCTTATAATCTGTCAGTTAGACTGACTTTGATGTGTGTGAGCAAAACAGTAAAGCAAATGGTATTCCTGCTGTACCAAACACAGATCAATTAGAGCTTTATATTTTATAATTTCCCACACCCACAATATATCCCTTCTGGGTACATCTAACTTTGGAGGTGTTTGGTTTCATCTGGAATAAAGCATTTAAACCACAACAGATGAACTACAAAAATATTTGTCTTTCAGTACTTTGACATGTTCATCAAATTCCCTGGTATTCATCCCAGTCCATTAAAACTCATAAAGCCTGTGCATTAGGTAGGTATTATAGTGAAGAAGTAATTTAGTACTGTTTTTTATTAAAAGGTAAGGTACATCAAAATGTGTCAAAGTTCTCTTAATGGCAAATGATATATTGATATTTGCTAATTTAAGTTGTCTTCTGGATTGCACAGAAATCTAGGCTGTGTAGGTTAAAAAAAGGCTGTATTTCACATTAAAGAAAAAAACTTAAGGGTTTGTGAGATAATTTGGTCAAATGGATCATAGAATTCAGTTTTTAGAATAGAATCATAGAAGCAACCAGGTTGCAAGAGACCTCCAAGCTCATCCAGTCCAACCTAGCACCCTGCCCTGTCCAATCAACTAGACCATGACACTAAGTGCCTCATCCAGGCTTTGTTTGAACACCTCCAGGGATGGTGACTTCACTACCTCCCTGGGCAGCCCATTCCCATGGCAAATCACTCCCTCTGTGAAGAACTTCCTCCTAAAATCCAGCCTAGACCTCCTCTCAAAACAATTTAAGACTGTGTCCCCTTATTCTATTACTGGTTGCCTGGGAGAAAAGAGCAACCCCCACCTGGCTCCAGCTTCCCTTCAGGTAGTTGTAGACAACAAAATGCATCAGTTAAAATGCATCAGTTCTCAAGTGCATTTGAGAATCACTGCAGTAATCTCTTTACTGGGGTACATTTGAAAACAATATGTATCATATTACTGCTTACTTGTTTCTGAAAGAAACTTCAGAGGAAGGTGCCATGAAACTTTGGGCATTTTGTTAGTTTCTTAAAAGAGTATCCTGTAAGAGCTATAGAATAAAATTTGTCTCCTTCTCTCTTCTCCTTCATCCTATTTTTTTCCAAATACAGGACCCTTCCCTTATTAAAGGGTTTTCTCAACCAGTAGCTGCATCTTTACCATTCAGCTTTAATACAAACCGTCCTTATTTAATAGCTGCCCTCATTTAGTAGCCAGACCTTTATCATTTGTCTTTACCATGAAAACCCCAGGAGAAAGTAAACTTAATAGAAGCTGCCCCAGTTTAAAGCCATGGAGGCATGTAATTAAGTTTAACAGAAATTGATTTAACAGAAATTGACCTAAAATATAATTAAATAATAATAGTCATATTATGTGTGAGTTTCCACTCGTTTAACAGACTGCTTATCACAACTTAAGTCCTTGTTTTTGTATAAGCCAAAGATGACTGTCAGCTCTAGCTCCCACACTGGCTGAAGAGTCTGGATTTTCCTCCAGCATTCCCATTACTTGATACTGCTACAGAGCCAATAGTTGTAATTACTGCTAGTGTCCTCACTACGTCCCTAATAAAGCTGAGAAGTGATGCAGAGTAGCATGACACATGGCAAAAGAATGAATTATGAACCCTGAACTCTGTCTGCATAGAATCATAGAATCAATGAGTTTGGAAGAGACCTCCAAGCTCATCCAGTCCAACCTCTCACCCAGCCCTGTCCAATCAACTAGACCATGGCACTAAGTGTCTCATCCAGGCTTTTTTTGAACACCTCCAGGGATGGCTACTCCACCACCTCCCTGGATAGACCATAAGTACATACTTAGATTTTCCTTAACTTTTTGTGCATTTTAGCCTCAGTGTAATGGTTCATCAGTCCTGAATTGTGTTTTGCCTACAAACTTTAGGAAGTTCTAAACAAACCATAAAAAACCTGTTCTGAAATATTTATTTTACAAAATGTTGTTATTTAGATTTTAGTAATAAGTTTTCATCCATAGGATTCATTTTTACTTAAATAAACACCATTGCATCTTGTGTTCCACAAGAAGGGCTGGATGGAGGAACAGGGAAATTACAGACCTGCCAGCCTGACCTCAGTGCCAGGCAAGGTCATGGAACAGGTTATCTTGAGTGCCATCACAAAGTACTTATAGGATGGCCAAGGGATCAGGCCCAGCCAGCATGGGTTTAGAAAGGGCAGGTACTGCCTGACCAACCTGATCTCCTTTTATGATCAGGTTACCTGCCTGGTGAATGTGGGGCAGGCTGTGGATGGAGTCTACCTGGACTTCAGCAAGGCCTTTGACACTGTCTGCCACAACAAGCTCCTGGCAAAGCTGGCAGCTCTTGGCTTGGACAGATTCACTCTGATATGGGTCAAGAACTGACTGGAAGGCTGGGCCCAGAGAATGGTGGTGAATCCAGTTGCCACCCAGTCACTGGTGGTGTCACCCAGGGATCAGTGCTGGGCCCAGTCTTGTTCAACATCTTTATTGATGATCTGCACCAGGTGGTTGAGTCAAGGAAGTGCAGGGTTCTACACTTTGA
This sequence comes from Pogoniulus pusillus, assembly GCF_015220805.1. Taxonomy (NCBI): domain Eukaryota; kingdom Metazoa; phylum Chordata; class Aves; order Piciformes; family Lybiidae; genus Pogoniulus; species Pogoniulus pusillus. Next base: position 14,405,359 of record NC_087288.1, read on the forward strand.
CCACAACAACCCCAAGCAGCACTACAGGCTGGGAACAGAGTGGCTGGAGAGCAGCCAGGCAGAAAGGGACCGGGTAGATAGTAGCTGTGTGCCCAGGAGAGCCAAAGGCATCCTGGCCTGTATCAGGAACAGTGTGGCCAGTAGGACAAGGGAGGTTATTCCTCCCCTGTACTCAGCACTATTCAGGCCACACCTTGAGTCCTGTGTCCAGTTCTGGGCTCCTCAATTTAAGAGAGGTGTTGAGATACTGGAACATGTCCAGAGAAGGGCAACAAAGCTGATGAAGGGCCTGGAACACAAACCCTATGAGGAGAAGCTGAGGGAGCTGGGGGTGTGCAGCCTGCAGAAGAGGAGGCTCAGGGCTGACCTCATTGCTGTCTGCAACTACCTGAAGGGAGGCTGTAGCCAGGTGGGGGTCAGTCTCTTCTGCCAGGCACCCAGCAACAGAACAAGGGGACACAGTCTTAAGTTGTGGCAGGGGAGGTCTAGGCTGGATGTTAGGAGGAAGTTCTTCCCAGAGAGAGTGATTGGCATTGGAATGGGCTACCCAGAGAGGTGGTGAAGTCACCATCCCTGGAGGTGTTCAAGAAAAGCCTGGGTGAGGCACTTAGAGCCATGGTCTAGTTGGCTGGCTAGGGCTGGGTGCTAGGTTGGACTGGATAATGTTGGAATTCTCTTCCAACTTGGTTGATTCTATGATTCTATCTGAATGTGGATTACTTGGATGGTTGCACGTATAAATACATGCACTGAAATAAATTCCATTATTTCTCAATGAAGTTAGTGTATTGCATTTCAAGGGAAAACACCTACATTTGTATCATTCTTAAAGATAAATGTAGCACCTCTAAGTGTGGGTGAAATGGTTATGAGGGGAAATATGCCAGAAGCAATTAGTGCAGGCTGTAACTCCACATAATACTCTAGAATTTTGTTGTATGCGGTGTTAACATTTTCCAATCCATGGTAAGCAAATGGACATCACATAAATTAGCATGCTGGTGCCCTTGTATCAGAAGAATTTATGGATGATGTCAGTTGCCCAACTGTGTGATTAACTTGCAGTTCTTTGACTAAGGTTATCTACACACTGGCCTTTAAACTACAGTAAAGCAACTTCGCTATATGTCAGGTGTGCAACCAGAGATAAGATTTTGGGATGTTGTGCTCCATTTACTGATGAATGGCACTGTTTAAATTTTTCCTTAGGCACAGAACTCAGTAAGATAGTGGTATCAGAAAACTAACAAAGCGATGGCAAAGTACTGCCATTGGGGTTCTTCTGCAATTGAGACAGGTAGTTTAGCATTCTTGGTTGTTGAATAAGTACAGACTTAAGAGTAGCAAACCAAGACCTGATCCTAGCTTTAGCAAACATGACACTTTACACAACCACTTATGATTACAAATGGTGAATTTCACACACAAGTACGGAATGGATTATAAACTCTTTCTGTTGTTGACTTTAGTAGTGAAAAAGCCACAGGAGCAGCCATGACGAGAGGGGCTTTCATCCAAATTTGACTAGCTAGTCTATCAGCAGATTTCGTATCATCATTAAAGCTTTTTGATCTTCAAGAAGTGTCAGGGAAATAGATAATGCAAAGTGATAAAAATTGCTCCCCTAGCAATATGTATATTCACAAATCCTTTGTGCAGTCTGATTTTTTATGATCTTAATGAGCAGTGAAATACTCTTACCTGTTGCTGGTGATCTAATGCAATGCTCAACTTTCCTGCATGTGTGCCTGAGCATGTAGTGCTGAAAGAAGTAACAGTATCTCACTTCTTGATTACCAGAGCATTACTAAGGTCTGTTTACTTTTAACATGGCAAGTACTTTGCTTCTTAAAACTTCTGAGATCTTGCTATTTTCCATGAAGTGGGTTTGAAATAAATCAGCTGTTGCCATAGTATTATGAGAAGAATTGGCTCAATCTCTATCTGTGTGTTCATTTCTGATAAAGATAAGTCTAGCTGCTGGCCATTTTCTCAAGTGTCAAAGTGTTTTGAAGAATGTATATATTGTCTTATAATTCAATTAAAATGTTCCTCCTCATTGACTGCAGAAGCAATTGATTTTGTAGTCTATTTTCAATTAGTGCCAAAGCCTTTCAGACAGCTCCTTGGAATTCTTGCCACAATAAAAACCTCATTTTTGTAATGTTATCTTTCACTTGATGTTTAATTAAGTAATTTATCTTCAATTCATCTTCTTTTCCTTGTCTTCAAAGATATCTAGAGGAAATAAATTATGCTTTTTAACTTATTAACCTGTAGTTTGAGTTTTCTGAAGGTAAACTTACCCTGCCAGCTTTCCTTGCGAGCTGTAAAAATGGAGACAAGTGATAAATATGCTTTCCTTTATTTATTTAATACTCATTTTGAGTAGTAGGGCACATCATTTGAGACATCTGTGCCTTTTCCAGAGGATTTTAGGTATAATTTCTAGATCTCATAGGAAACTTAGAAGTGTAATCCATTGAGGATCCCACAGTGCTTCCACAGCTACAACAGCTGATGCTGTTTGGACGAGTGAGATATAAAAGATAAGTTATTTGCTTCTTCTCTGTGATTTCACCCAGCTTCCATCATACAATATTAAGATGCTCATATTCTCCTAAGTGGGCATTAGACCAGAAGAAAGCTTTAAAATGACAGAGAATTACCTGGTTGAAATATTCTCTACAGTTACTTTGTTCCTTCTTAAAAATGTGCATAAATCCAGCTCTCTGTACAGATTCTGAGCATAAAAACTGTCTTTGACAAGTCCATTTTTAGGTCTTTGCCTACTTTTATGCAGATTAACTTAGCACATATGGTTTTATAAAATACACATGATTCTATAACTATAGGGTTTCATTAATGCACCTGGCAAAACAAGACATTTTAGATGGGCTATTTTATTTTTAGTTCAATCATGAAATTGGAACAAAATGACTAAATCTATAGAGCAGGCAATATCCTGCTTTAAGTCAATGGGAAAGGACTTCCTCAAAACAGTGAAGTTTAGGTAGGAACACTTACGATTACTCAGTAAACTGAATTTCCACTGCAGGTTCAGCTAGACATACCTCATGTACCTGATTGTATTCATGACTCTCTTGAGCAAGTGATGAAAGCAGTCTTACAGGGTTTTTTAGCTAGTTCTGTGTAATATAGAGCAATCTTTGTGAATAAACATGAGTAACATAAGTAACACAAGTAACTGGTTAGACTGTAGTCTTTAGGAATAGAAAATTGTATTTCCTTATGTATTTTTGTGTGCATGGTGGTTTTTGCACCACATAGAACTGGGGATTTACCCCTGAAGAGTAAATTGTCATGCTTGCTCAGAATTTGGAAGACAAAAGAAATTATTCTTTACAAAAGTAAACTAAATATAAAATGTAATAAACAAATACACATATACATGTACAACTAGACAGCTGCCCCCTCTGGACACAAAAGCCCAGACTCCCTTGTACAGACCCCCCTGTATACCACAGCCTGAAGGCTACATTGCCTTACCTCCCACTGCAATAACCCAAACAATGGTTGGCAGAGAAGAGTAAAGCAAAGTTCAGAGGGAATGAACGAGGAAAACAAGAAAGAGAAACACACTGTAACTTCAGACTACAGAGAAGTTTTCAGACCAGTGGAATGGGATAAACATATCTCATGTTTTGTTGAGCCACTTTGAGAGTCCATCTCCCTGGATGTTTGGGTTCTAATTTAAATTTCTCAGAGACTCAAATATAGTTGATGGAACCAATGACAATTTGTAGGATGCTCTTCCCTCTTCCCCCTTCTTTCCCAAATGAAGAGGAATTAGATGGAGAGAGAGCAAAGGTATGCAGACCCAAAGAAATGATCTCACTGCGGTTTGGAAGTAAAAAGAAGAAAAATTTAACAATAAATAAAAGGTATATGAGGTAGGGAAGTTACAAAGGTGTAGAGAAGGGAATCCAAGGTACAAAATAGATTGATATACAACCAGATTTGATGGCAGTGGGTTTTGTCCACCTCGTGGTGATGATGGCCAGGTAGTAAGACAAAGAGTAGGAGGAAACAAGAAGGGTGATTCTGGCAGGCAGGGAGAGAAAGAGAGGACCTGGCTGTCTCCCTGCTTTTATGAATTTTTAGACACTAAGGGGAAGTGGGCTAACTGCCATCACCTGCTAGTGTTCAGACCCACCCCTGGGGAGGGGTCAAGACCACCTGAAATCAGGTTCAAGACCACTCCTCCCAAGAGGGTTAACCCTGTACACTGGACTTTATCAAATTCTCTAGAGAACTTTTATTTCCAATTTATAATTAAGACACCAATCTTAAAGCTGTAACAGCATAGCACTAAACACACCCTTAGCAGTTTGTAACAGATTAAGCATAAGGCTTTATTTTACTTGAATCCAAAGGAAATTTTGGAGTCTCACCGTGTAGAAGGGAATTTGAGATCCTTGCATTCACTCTTTGGACCAAATAGTCTGTGGTGTAGCTGATTATTTTTGGAGGAGGTTGAATAAACCAGTAGTGTTATACCTGTGAGCTTTGAAAGCACTGTGGTGCCTGGATGGATTTTTTTTGCTTTTAAAAAGCTCTGTTAAAATTGCTGACAGATCACAAAGCATCTTCTGTGCACAAAAACTGACTAACTGTAGAATTTTATGTTGTCTTATATAGACAGACTTGACAGCCTTATAGTTTGTCTGAAGTAGGGTATTCACTGTAAAATAAGTAGGAGAGGGGAAGAGGTGCAGTTTCATTAAGCTCTAACATATCATTGACTGTCAGGTAGGTCTTGTTATGCTGTCCATCCTCATTTAACTATCCCACAAGATCTCTTAATGAAGTTAAGCCCCAAGTTCACTCCAGTAATTCTGTGGCAAGAGTTTGTGCAATGTAACAATTCATCACTTGTCAGGAAGGCACTTTTAGTTTATACATTTAATAAGGGCATCCTCTAGCTTGGTTAATTAGAAGTGAACAGTTTGCATATTTACTAAATGCAGAGTGTCATTGCCACCACGGCCTATTGCCTACATGAATTATTTCTCTATCTGCAATAAACAGCTGGGTAATTATTACTGCCATAATCAGATAAATTCCCTCTGTAAGGCTTTTCTTACATGGTAATTCTTTGAACTCATCCAAAGCTGAACAAAATTTATGAACTCCAGCAGCTAGGCCACTTTTTCATAGTGTAGTGTCCCTGTACCCTATTTCAAGGACATGTAGAGTACCATAAATATTGTGTAAATTAGGAGAATAAATATGATTACCCAAAGATTACATATTAATAAACTTGATTTTCAAAATATAATTTTCAGGTTGTAACTGATTAAATTATAGCAGTTCTGGTTTTATCTAATTGTAGAGACATGACAGGCCATCTATATACAGGCTATACTAGGTTATCAGGGAAGAGCTCTACCAGTTCAAGACTAAAGGCTTATGAAAAAGTACATAAATATTTCTCAAGTGCCTTTTGGAGGACTACTCACTTCAGCCATTTAGGTCATTAGAAGGATGACAAACTTTATATGCCATTAACTCACTTAAAGCGGTTCGTTTCTTTCAGACCAGGTGATTTTATTTGTTTGTTTTATTTTTTGGTGTGCAATTAGCAACTTAATAAAGAAGCATAAAATTTAAATGCATGAATTTATGTGTAACATTATAAAATTTGATGTTTCCCTTTTTTGGAGAAGCAATTGGTATACAAATGATTATGTAACTAAGCTTGCTTTACGCTATCCAAATATTCCAGTTTTTACATGAGTGTGTCTACAGTCACACCAGTGAGTACTTCATTTACACAAACAGCTTTTCCAGAATGTGCTGCAGTGTGGCTAATTTTTGGGTTCTCAAAAAAACCCAAAAGAAAATCAAAAGACAGAAGTGTGAGTGCACAACATTGCATTTGATTTAACACCACAAACATTGCATTTGATTTAACACCACAAGTTGCTTTTTTAATTGCACTAAGGTACTGTGAGTGCAACTAGAAAATGGGCATTATCATAGAATCAATCAGGTTGGAAGAGACATCCAAGCTCACCCAGTCCAATCTATCACTCAGCTCTAGCCAATCAAATAGGCCATGGCACTGAGTGCCCCATCCAGGCTTTTCTTGAACATCTCCAGGGACGGCAACTCCACCACCTCCCTGGCAGCCCATTCCAGTAGCAGATCACTCTGTGAAGAACTTCCTCCTGACATCCAGCCTATACCTCCCCTGGCATAACTTGAGACTGTCTCCTTGTTCTATTGCTGGTTGCCTGGCAGGAGAGACCGACCCCCACCTGGCTACAACCTCCCTTCAGGTAGTCGTAGACAGCAATGAGGCCACCCCTGAGCCTCCTCTTCTCCAGGCTAAACAAGATTTAGTTCTCTGAAGCACTCAGAGGAGAAAATGGAAAAACTAGTTCCCTTCTACTTTTTTTTTTCCAGTCTAGAACAGTAATGGGTTGTTTATTTTGTTTGTTTGTGGTTCTGTTTGTACTAGTGATGTTCTGGATAATGTTATTCTGAATTCGATGGTCTACTCTGACTTAAGCTCTACGACCAGTAGTGTATCTTTCAATAAGAAACTTGTAATAATATTTGTAAAAATCCCATTAACCTTTGACTGAACAACCCAGTCTTCATTTAAGAAAGCCAAAAGATGGAAAGTACCCTTTGGTCTTCACTGTATGTCCCCTGTTTCCCTATTGAAATTGTTTTATCTCTGAACCATTGCTTCTTGTTACATCCTCCTTTACTACACTGAAAGCTCCTTTATTATTCAGTGTCTATACATTAATCTAGTTATCTTTTGGTGTTCTTTGTCCTAAATGGGAACAGTGGAGGTCATTGGAAGGTGTTGTAGTTCTGCCTAAAATAATTTTCATAACCATTTTTGGACAGACTTTCAAGCATCCTTTCAAGTACTGTCAGATTCAGAGCTCAGCACAGTTCTATTGCATAAGAAAATTAAACAATTTTCTTTCTAATATTTTGTCATATTATGCATTGATTTAAATAACTTTTCATCACAACATGATAAAACAGCTTCTTCATTTTTATGAATCCTACTCAACCCACCCCATTTGAAAGTTGTAGTTCCTCCTGCTGTAAGCATGATTTTTTTAATGTTGTGTGAAGCTTTTACTTGTTACTATCCCCCTTTCAATTCTTCAGACTATTCACCTTGTGGGGATAATTACATAAATCTATTAAGATGTTCATCCTTGACAGAGAAGCTAAATCCCAATGTTTTACCTTGAACTTCATAGTTCCTACTGCCTTCAAACCAAATCACACAACACAGCATTTTGTGACAGTTTAGGTGTTACCTGTCCCCCCACACTTACTAAAGTCACCAGACTAGACTCAGCTGAGCTGGAAATTGAGGAATGAAGCTTTATATTCACAGCTTAGCACAATATACAAGCAGGTATTTACAATATGTACAGCTATAGACAGAAATACACAAGTTTAAATAAGTAATACAGAAACACAACAGCCCTAGAGTCACACAGGGGCAGCTCAGCTATCAAAAGAATCCATTCTGAGCCACTTCAGCTTTGTTACTGCCAAATATTAAGCTCATTGGTTAAGCTAATCAACCAGGCTGATTGCATTGAGGTATCAATAAGAAACAACCATGGAATGAAAGCATTTTCCCTGTTATGGCTAGCTTTAGTACTATAGACCTGAGTGTAAATCCATTATACTGATGCTGTCCAGTTCCTCAGACAACAGAACCTTTGTTGTTGTAATTACACTAATACCACCCCCATAATAGGCAGGGTTTGCAATTCAGTGAAATGAAAATAAGCTAACAAAACATCATTATTTAAAATAATTAGCTTCATAGCATTACAAAGTAAATTCAGCTTGAGTATTTATACAGATGAGGAAAAAAAAAATCTTGTCCTCATCGATTTGTGTGTTTATAGAAACTAGAACCATTTGAAAAGATTTTGTATGGCCAAAAAAAAGGTAGGCTTTAAATAGGTGCGAGGAAAAAATTATGTCTGAGTTAATTAGAAGGTTCTGTAGAGTGGATTAGGAGAAAAATACTCCCTTTTATTTGTGAACTGCCTCTGCAATCAGGATTTTGAGAAGCTGTTGCACTCTCTTGAGTAACTGTGCAGCAGTGGAAATTGGAAGGATAAGAACGATACATCAGTCGGCTCTTCCCTATCGTCTGGTACACACTGTGTCCTGATCTCCTGATCTGCACCAGGTATTCATTCACTGTATGCCCTTCGCTGCTATGTTCATCGCGTTTCCTGCGCACTATATTGATCACATTGTGGACCTTGACAGTTGAACTAGTATGTCACTTAATTCTATTGGCAGTGTGCACTATGTGACGGAGGAAAGATGAGTAGAGTTTGTTCTACTATGCTCAAATTATAATGGGATTTTAAAGTGTTACGAATTTCTATCTGTAAAATCATTAATCATAGAAACTATAGGGTGTTTTTGCATGCCTACACATGAGCTTTATTTATTTGACTTTATTTTTCATCCTAAGGAGTCATATCAGTTTCCTGGTCACTGCACTGCAATGACTATTTCTCCAGATTCTGAAGACGATGTCATGATTAAGTTGTCAAATGAATTGATGTAAACACGTAAAATTAGGAAGAATTTTGGACACTTGTTTGTGGTGAGACTCCTAGGCAGTGACAAACCTTGTACCACTAATAACTGACTGTCGCTTTAAGCCTGTGTTTCACTGTAACTGGAGATCAAAGATTCTGGTTAAGGGATTCTGTCAAGATATATACAGGAGTATACATCATGATAAAGAGAAGTGCCATGGTCTAGTTGACTGGATAGGGCTGGGGGATAGGTTGGACTGGATGATCTTGAAGGTCTCTTCTAACTTGGTTGATTCTGTGATTCTATGAGAAAGAGGGTTGTAGACCAGCTGTATTCTAATCAGTAAATCTGAACAGGTTTACTCAAAATATCAGAAAAAGTTCAAGGGCAGTCAGGCTGTCTGTTGGTACAAACAGGTTGGTAAAGTAAGTACATGGTGTGTGTGTGGTGTTAAAACTTTGCCTTTCAAGAGCAACTACACTATTTTTGTATCCTAGGCATTTTTTTCCCCAATATCAAGTCAAATGATATTATCATGGCAAGTCATACTCCATTCTCACCTGCACCAATGTTAATGAGAAATCAAGTGGCATGCAGTGGCGTACCAAAAGCATTGTCCAACTAACTTCATTTACCTTCCATATTCTCTGTTCAAGCGGGGAGGATGATATATAGTCAGGAAAGTAAAATCAATTTAGATTATCTCCTTTTATGGCAAAGTTGCCTGCTGCCTGTGTTGCAGGATTTTTATGGTTTGGGGTTTGAACTGTTAGAAACCAAAGTAACTTGATACTCTTTCTGAGTACTCTAAGCAACTATATTCATTATTGATTTTCTCAGATGCCCTTTACTTTAGCTACTCTTATAATTTTATGGCTGGCTGGTGAAAGGTCTGAAGAATACCAGTGAAAATGCCAGAAGAATGCAATAGTTTGCTGAAGTTCAATAAATGTAGGGCAGTGTGAATTTGTAAAATGCAGTTTTATGCAGAATTATTAAAATCTGTATATTGCTGAAATCATCACTTGAAGACCTTTCCAAAAGTGCCAGGCACAATATTATATGTGTATTTTTAACCTTTATACAGACAGCAGGAGCACTGTCAACTGAATTTGCATCTCCTAGCTGGAACCAGCACCACTGCTTACTGCATAATGAAGTATCAGAATAACAATAAGTTACCTTGTCATATGAAAATGATTTCATTTCAAACTCTATAAAGCAAAGAATTTTATCATTAACAAATTAACCTCTGCTTCACAGATGTGTTGCACAACATTATTTTTAATTCTGAGCTTTGAGTGCATACTTTGATAATGGTATCCTGGTTTCCAGTTACACAAAAAAATTCCCTCTGCCAAGGAAAATATACTTTGTGTCACCCATTTTATTCACTCGTTTAACAAAAGATTCCTAAATTTGCACTAATAAATATTGATATTCTTCTAATTTATTGGCCAATTTTCAGATCATGATAAGAGGTTATATTTGTCAAAACTTACACATGTTTCCTCTACAAAGATATTCCATAAAAATCTATGTAGGAGAAACTCTAATTGGACTAAGTTTATATGAGAAGCCAGGAAGATGCAATAGATGCTGCTAAAATAAGCTTTATGCTAATGAAAAGATTATATGCTAAAAAAATTACCCACTTATTCAGTTTTAAGGGTTTTAATAAACAGAACTGTTCCAACTATGAGCCATGCAGCAGACAGATCATATATGAAAATATATATTGCAACCAGCGACCAGAATCAACCAGTTTGGAAGAGAACTCCAACATCATCCAGACCAACCTAGCAACCAGCCCTAGCCAGTCAACCAGACCATGGCACTAAGTGCCTCATCCAGGCTTTTCTTGAACACCTCCAGGGACGGTGACTCCACCACCTCCTGGGCTACCCATTCCAATAGCAAATCACTCTTTCTGGCAAGAACTTCCTCCTAACATCCAGCCTAGACCTCCCCTGGCACAACTTGAGACTGTGTATCCTTGTTCCATTACTGGTTGCCTGGGAGAAGAGACCAACCTCCACCTGGCTACAGCCTCCCTTCAGGTAGTTGTAGACAGCAAGGAGGTCACCTCTGAGCCTCCTCTTCTCCAAGCTAAACTCCCCCAGCTCCCTCAGCCTCTCCTCATAGGGTTTGTCTTCTAGGCCCCTCACCAGCTTTGTCGCCCTTCTCTGGACCCGTTCCAGCACCTCAACATCTCTCTTGAATTGAACTGGACACAGTATTCAAGGTGTGGCCTAAGCAGTGCTGAGTACAGGGTCTGAATAACCTCCCTTGTCCTACTGGCCACACTATGCCTGATCTGAGCCATGATGCCATTGGCTCTCCTTGCTACCTGGGCACATTGCTGGCTCATGTTCAGCCATTGTATCTACCAATACACCCAGTCATGCAATGTTTGAACTACTACATACCTCTTATTTTGTTCTGCCTTTCTGGAGAGAACCACCTTGGGAGCTATTATCCCCAAGACAGAATTGCCTGCTTGTTCTGTACAACTGTACAGAATGATGGAAATATTTTAGTGCAACTGAATATGGTGCATGATGGAAATATTTTAGCTCAACTGAACACAACATGTGTAGGCAGCAAAAGTAGGTAGAAAAATTGTGTTTAAAATTCAGAATTTTAGATGGATTGTGGTGCAGCATTAATGAGAACATGTGATAATCAGGAATAATCATGATGGCTTGGATTGTAGTAGTCTGAAAAGATCATGAATTACACTGAACTTCAAAAAGTATTTTAGACTTCATTTATTTTCAACAAATAATGATTATTAATCATTCATTCAAAGTAATCTGGTAAATTCAGATTAATGACAGTGGGAAACATTTTGCATCCCATTACCATTACAGCTGTAATACAAATTTATATTTTTATCATTATGTGGGGGTTTTAATCACCAATTGTGTTCTAAATATCAAAGCTTCCATAGCAACGGTTGGGAACTAGTGCTTGAGTGTATAAGAACATGAATAAACTGCAGTAATATGTTGCCAGACATTTGCTCAGTTATAGACAGAGATACTAAAGCTGAATAGAAAGCTCTGTAATCAAAAAGGAGCAAAAAATAGTACTAAATATGTAAAGCATGGATCATACAGTCCGATATTGAAGGTAAATTGGCACAAAAGAACAAAGCTGATACTATATGCATTGTCTATTTATTCATTTGTTTATGATTGATTGGTATAGAACAAAGAGTTTCCAAGTAAAAATGCTTATGCACCTACATGCAGTGACTCTGAAATCTGTACCTTAAGGACAAAGAAAGGTCGCCAATCTCTCCAACTCCTAGTTCTTTGTCAAAAATGGACACAGTTAATGAGGTTTGTTTGGTACAGCACAAATTCTCAGACACAGATAGAGATCCTTTCAATGGAAACAAATTTGTTTGGCTTTACCAGGTTACTTAGCGATTAATAATAGCCTTGAGATGCAGGTCAGAAAGGTCATCGTCCCTGCTTGCCAACACAATCTAAAATGTGCAGCTAGTCTGGCTCTGCAGGCTTTGAGGCCCCAAAATGCTATGCATAAAGTAAAACAGGCTATTTTCCAACTTCTTTTTTCATATTAATAAGCAATTTTCAAGAGAAGGGTGGCAAAATGGGGGCCATGCCACTCTAAGTAATTCATTTATTTTGCAATTTAATCTTATGTTGGGAAAAAAATTACACTGCTGCAAAAGCATAGCATGGTGATTTTTAAACGTCAGTGTGCTTCGTAAGTAACCTTGTATGAAATATTGTATTAGCAGCTTTAACAGTAAACTGCAACAAAAATTATTCCCATGGATTGAAACGGGCCTATGCATCTTTTCTTTCCTTTGCATTCTGGTTTTGTTCTTTTACATTTGAAATGACACACTTTTAATTACTTAACATCTTATTTTGGTTGATAAGAACTTGAAGGATAGCATGAAATGAATACAAGTTCAACACTGCAACTTGTATTGAGGAATGTAATTTTTCAGTGTTCATACTTATTAAGCAATTACTGTTCTTTCACATATTTTTGATGAACTAATTTCACATTATAGTAATTAAAACATTAATTCATAGAGTCATAGAATCAACCAGGTTGGAAGAGACCTCCAAGATCATCCAGTCCAACCTATCACACAGCCCTAGCCAATCAACTAGACCATGGCACTAAGTGCCTCATCCAGTCTTTTCTTGAACAGCTCCAGGGATGGCAACTCTACCACCTCCCTGGGCAGCCCATTCCAATGGGAAATCACTCTCTCTGTGAAGAACTTCTTCCTAATATCCAGCCTATACCTACCCTGGCACAACTTGAGACTGTGTCCCCTAAGAATAAGTCTGTGTCACAATCTTGAGAACACTTTCAGGAGCAATATGATTTTCCCATGGGATTATTCATATCAACAAACTTATTCATGGGCATATTCTGACAGGATTTGACCCTTATCCTAGAGTGTGTTATTTGGTACTCATTGAAATATCTAAGGCCATTAATTCAGGCCTCTCTAAATAATCTGTTTTGTGGGAATATTTGAATTATCTGGATATGTGAATAGTATATTTTGGCTTTTCATTTTATCATATACACACATGCTTACAGAAAAAAAAAAGGCAACTAGAATTTATGTACTTAATTAACTTTTAAACAATATAAATGCTTGACTGAATACGCTCGGTGTCTTTGGCACACAGGTTAATTTGAACTAGCCATTTCTTAATAACAAAAATAACAAGTGTTAATCAAACTAACCTTTTTCAACTGATTCAAAAATATTCCATACACGTGCACCATGCACAATAGCACAGAATTTCGTTTCTTATAGAACATTAATTCACTCCACTGTTTGCATAATTGATGGCAAGCCTGGCTCTGTGGAAAAAAAAAAAGCCATTGATGAGGAAAACTACACCCGTTTTCTGTTAAAGCTTTCTTCTAAACCTCCAGTTAAAATCATGGCTTTTCTCCATTCTTTGAGAGCTGGTGTTAGGTACAGTTCCTTATTTCTTTTGCAAAGAAGGGATATTCTGTATGCTATTGAGTACACAGACACAGAGCTATTATAGCTATGTGGTGGCGAATCTCAGTCATGCAGTGGCTCGTGAGGCAGCTATGTTCTTACTTCATGTGGTGGACTGAATAGTTGCTATCAGACCAGAGTAAAAGAAGTCTAATGCAATGGAAACACCATTTAAGGATGTTGCACACTTTAAATGTTTACATCCACTTCTTCTCTATGCCTTACATTCTCAACCTTGCAAAAGGCTCAAGGATCTAGCAATGAATTAGATCTCTTATCCTCTTTCTCCTATCTTCTCTCATTCCATAAGGTTTCCTCTCTTTGCAAGGCAGAATGTGGTGTTGCAAGGCACTAACTGAAACATCAAATGGGCAATATTTATTCTGAAACCAATTGAAAAACAAAAATCCTGAAATATAACAATTGCTGCTTAGAGAAATTAAAACTGGAGTGGCTTTTAAAGGCAAAAAAATTGACATCCTATGTGATCAAGCTGTGAAACACCAAGGTTGACATATTCTTCAAAATAGTAAACAATGTGGACTAATGCACTGCTCAGAGGTTTTATAAATTTAGTCCTATTTCTCCACAGTTATATCCATGTAGAATCCTGCTACTATAGAACTGAACAAAGTGTCATTTTGCATTCCAATGGTGTCAAGTATACTGCCAATGTATAGTAGCAGAAAACTGTAAAGGGTTAATCCAAATTAGAGCATTAGCACATCTTTTATTCTTCTGATTCATATATTTACTTATTTTATTACAGGACTGAACTCCAAGAGTACACAGAAATGAAAGAAAAGGAAGACAAAAAGAAAGACCTAGAAAGGAAAGAAAAGGAAAAGAAGTACCAAGCCCGAAAGATGCATTACCTCCTTAGCACTGAGCAGGTTGGTATACCTGTCCCTGGCAGCTCATGCAAACCACTTGGGCCCCAGCCTGACAGAGATAAACTAGCAGGCTGAATGGGACATGACTTGTTGAAAAGATATCACAAAGACACTACTTCGAGTTCAATTTAGTGCTTCTTTATAGGCAAGAGCAGGTACCATGACTATTCCGTGACAGCAGCTTCATAGAGGCAGCATCAGCACTGCTGGCAGAAAGAGTCCAAGTCAGCAGTTTGATCTGCCACTGTGATAACACAACACGAAGGGCATAACCTCGCTTTAAAAACTCATTTTGACTGGCTTATTGTTGTGTTGTTGTACTTGTCAAGAACTAACAAGTTATTAAACTGAGAAGGGATTTCATTTTCCCCCTTTTTTTTAATTGAGCTGTGTTCTGCTTGTTTTTAGAATAGATTGTAAATGCAGGTTTTCAGCTAAAGCTTTTCCTAGAACTGCCTGAATCAGCTTATTTATCATGATTCTTTTCACTTAGAAATGCCTCATAAATGTTAAATATTTACTACTTAATTTGTTTTGTAATGATAAAAGCTGTGTGCTTTTTTCAAGCTTTTCTGTGTAAGCTCCTTTACAGGCAGGTGAATATGGGAGTACATACAACTTACACAAAATTGATATGATTAGTAGAGCTTCAATGTTTGTCTTTGTTTAGTCCCCCTTTGTGAACTTCTGTTACACAAAAGTATATTATGTCCATAACTTTTTTGGTCAGTGGTTGTTGTTCTTATGAGTAAAGAATTAACATGCAGTCAAGGTATGCTAGTATGAACTCAATGCTTGCTTTTCATAGGTGGTTAATTATAATCTCTCTGCTAGTATGAACTCAATGCTTGCTTTTCATAGGTGGTTAATTATAATCTCAGTGTAAAAACTGTTAATCCTAAAGGACATAGGAAAAATATCATGTCACTAAGTGGCATAATTTTGAATGTTTCCCTCTGTTTGGCAATTATTTGTGATCTATCCAGGAAATGGAGCTATATATTTTAATAATCTGGATATCAGTTATGCAAACTCAACTTGTAAATCAAAGTAAGTTCATTTGCTAATAATATAGTATAGAAAAATATTAGAATAAAATAACACCAAAAGTTTTCTGAGTGGCTTTTAAACAGGAGTGTTAGCTAATAATTTTAATTAGCTCACAATACCTGATTTGTTCAGACAGAAATCTAGGGTACTAAGCATAACCTTTTAATTAAATTAAAACACTAAGCATACTGTTTTAATATTGTATTATACTATAGAAAATTTAGGATTCTTGTTTAGAACAGGATCTTTTATGCAAATCAAAACATAAATATTAATATTTTTACCTAGAGTATAAAAAATGTCCAGTTAGAGACATTGAGTGAGCTTTGATCTAAAAAGATTTCAGTGAATGTAGTTTACTTCTGATGATATTCCTTTAGCAAGTTGTAACACATTTTTGAGGAATGGTAAGGAGTGCCTTATTTCAGCCATATACCTAGAAGACTGCTGCTACAGGGCAATATCTGAAACATAAAGGAGTGTATGCTAATGCAACACATACAGACAACCTGAAGACCAGGTATAAAGTCAACTACTTCTGCAATTATTTCCACAAAGTATTGTACTGCACAGTTACACAGTTGTAGAATTTGATTTCTTGCTAAGATACAGGGCAATTTTTTTCAGTTCAAAATTTGCTGTTTTGATGCATTGGCTCATACATCTGATCCTAGGAAATTCTTCACAGAGAGAGTGATCTGCCTTTGGAATGGGCTGCCCAGGGAGGTGGTGAAGTTGCTGTCCCTGGAGGTGTTCAAGAAAAGCCTGGCTGAGGCACTTAGTGCCGTAGTCTAGTTGATTGTCTAGGGCTGGGTGCTAGGTTGGACTGGATGAGCTTGGAGGTCTCTTACAACCTGGTTGATTCTATGATTCTATGATCTTCTGATCTGACTACAGTTGCATCTTACTGGCTTCAAAGAATAGTTAATTGGATTATTGAGCAAGGCCCAGTCATGCCTCAGTAGAAACAGGGCACAAAGTGAGTTAAGGGGGAAAAAAATGTCAGCAATTTGTAAGAGCATAGCAAATGGAAAGAAGTTGATGAGCTGGATTTACTCTCTATAGCAATGTATTAATGAAATTCCAGTAAGCTGAAGAGATGAGCTGTCAAAGTTTGTCACAGTCTTCTCCCTTTTCTGCCATGCAAAACTTGGTGCAATGATGGCTCTAAGCCACCTCATGCATTAAGGCTGCAGATGCCCAGGCAGATTATATGGGCAATATTGCAAAATCTGTATTTGCAGTAGTTGTTTCAAATATATCCAATGATTTTTAATCTTTTTTTTTTTTGTTTTAATACAGGCAAAAAAGAGGAGAAAGGGTGTTTACTTATTAACAGGAGGGAATTAAGGAGCTGTTGCTCCTCAACTTTAGTAAAGAAAGGCATGTCAAATTCCTTCCTCCACTCCTTACAAGCTGAAGCCCAGAAACCCATCTCAGAAGTGTGTTATAGCTTAAATAGGGAGATGAACAAACACCATAGCATTGCACAACATAGCAGATGATACAGTGATCCTTCTGTGGCTTTAAAGTCTATGAATCCTTTAGTGATTGCAGAATTTACTCTTCTTACTTCACAGATTATATATATATATATGTAAGGTCATGCCCATTCCCAATCTCTAGCATTGTTTCACATTGCAAGAAGTAAAGCTTAAGCACACCAGTGTCATGAATGCACAGGGTGTCTAATATGTATATAATGGCATGGCCCATGATGAAGTCAACATATTTTGCCTTTTTCATGAATTAACTTACTATTCAAACATTTGTTTCTTCAATAAACTGTTACCTTTATAAAGAAAAAATAGAGAGGGAAAAAAAGATGGAAAAAAATGGATGTCAGGCTCTGAATTAGTATGCGTTATTTGTTGTTACTGGTGCCAGGTATATACACATAGTCTTATACAGACAGATGTGAGCTTGCTTTGATTACTTTCCAAGCCAATCTGGAGCTATAACATGGGGCTGAACCCAAACTAATTAGCCCTGTTGAGAGCCACGGTATATTAGCTCAAGAATTAATGCAGTTACACAGCTCCTGGTCAGCTCAAAACATGGGCAGAATAAGTGCGTGCATGCTTTCAACTCAGGAACAAGAAATTTGATCTGCCTACAAAATATTATATAGGCATACACACATTTAAGACTCTTTGTCTTAAGTTACTAATTTTCTGCAAGGGGAAGTGTGTGTGTTTAGTACCATTGCTATGAACTTGATGTACAGGAGGATCACTGGATGATTAAAAAAATATGCTATTATACTCTATAATTTTCCTACATTATTTGCAAGCAGTTGGTTGACTTTTTTTTCTCATAGAAGCTTAGTCAAATACAATTAGTTCCAACTGTTACTTTAAAAATATTCCAATTAGCCCCAAACCAGCAAAATACCTTGCATTGATACAGACATTTTAATCTGCAGAAAAACAAGCAGTTCATTTGAATAAAAGCAAAGCAGTTTAAAGAAAAGAAAGTTAAAATAGTTAGGATATTTGAATAATCAATAATTAATAACCAGTAATGTTGATTTGCCCTTAGTAATCATGTGTAATAATAATTTGCCCTTAGTAATAATGTGTAATAATAATTTATATTAATAATATGATTTATTTGCCATCTTTCTCAGCAAGTACAATATTATGCATAGTGCCAACTCCAAAACACAGCTTTTTGCTTCACTAAGAATTAGATAAATGTGTTTTTCTGTAGTATTTGTAATACCCATGCCACACAAATATAACCCTAGTTGTAGCCATAAAAGTGCACTTGAAAAGGGGAAGTAAATTTTAATTTTATTTAAATAAAGTCGTTATTAAACCAAATAATGTCTGGAGAAATAAAGCATGAGCTCTAAAACTTCATGATTATGAATCACTGAGCTTTTTAATTAACTTGCTATATACACCAGTAGTATCAATGAGCAGTCAAGTAACATCCTACATGCCTGAGCTGCTTTTCTTTGAAGGAAATTTCTTTGAAAGACAATTTTTTAATTCTCATAATGACCAAAAAAAAAACCAAAAAGCAAAAGTCAAGCTCATGCCCTCTTACCACATGGTAAGTTCAGGTAGTAACAGGACTTCCTGAAGCTGGAGATGGGTAGGTTCAGATTGGACGTGAGGAGGAAATTGTTCAACATGAGAGTGGTGAGAGGCTGGAATGGGTTGCCCAGGGAGGTGGTTGAGGCCCCATCCCTGGAGGTGTTTAAGGCCAGGCTGGATGAGGCTGTGGGCAGCCTGATCTAGAGTAGGGTGTCCCTGGGCATGGCAGGGAGGTTGGAACTAGATGCTCCTTGTGGTCCCTTCCAACTCTGACTGATTCTATGATCTATAATTCTATGATTCTAAGTTAGGGCATGGTACGGGTTGCCTGTTGCAAGAGATTCCTTTGTAAAATACACAAAGAAATAATTCTGTAACACATGTGGGGCTTCCAAACTAGATTCCATTTAAAAAAATAAGATTATCTGTATTTCAGAGCTTTAAAAATATATATATATATATAATTGTTTTCCTTGACTATTTTTACCTTAACAATCCAAACTATTCTGACTTCATGATGACCATGATAAAAATCTCAATACATATTTAACAAAACTTTGCCTTTTTAAAGAATCATTCTTGTGACTTCGGATTGGCAATACAATAAAAATAACAGTCCAGATGTATTTTTTCATTGTTTTTATCTGTTATGTCATGAACTGCATTGTAATTTCTGATTGAGATGTGAAACTTGTAATAATTAAGTTTTTCTTATTAGTCCCTAATCACAATATGCTATTTCCACTACAGTGGTAATCATAGAACCATAGAATGGTTTGGGTTGGAAGGGACCTCAAAGATCATCCAGTTCCAACTCCCTGCTATAATCAGGGACACCTCCCACTAGAACAGGTTGCTCAAGGCCTCATCCAACCTGGCCTTGAACACCTCCAGGGAGGGAGCAACCACAACCTCCCTGGGCAACCTGTGCCGATGTTTAACCACTCTCATTGTAAAGAACCCTTTCCTAACATCTAGTTTGAATATTTCCTCTGCCAGTTTAAACCCATTACCCCTCGTCTTGTCATTACAAGACCTTGTAAATAGTCCCTTTAAGTCCCCTTCAGATACTGGAAGGCCACTATAAGGTCTGCTTGAAGCCTTCTCTTCTGCAGGCTGAAGATCAACAAGTCTTGTAGCCTGTCCTCATAGCAGAGCTGCTGCAGCCCTCTGAGCATCCTCATGGTCTCCTCTGGACTCACTCCTACATTCCTCCTTGTACTGTGGGCTCTAGAATTGCACACAGTACTCCAGGTGGGGTCTGATGAGAGCAGATCCTTAATGGTCCTTATTTTTATTTGTCGTTAATAAATGAACTAGCTATTAAATGTGGTTTTCTATTATAAAAGTGTTTACCTATGTAGATTATCCTTCTATATTTACAAAATTCCCTATAACTGATTAGAATCTTACTTTTTGTATTTGCAAGTAGATATTTGCAGTAAGGGGCCATCCTTTGCAAAGGTCTGACAAACAGCCTTTATAGTCATTGAAAGATAGGATCACTGAGTGCATTGATGGCACTTGTACTGTCGATGGCACAAGAGGAAATGAAGAGGCCATGTTTGTTGAACCTGTGGTTATACAGCTCCTGACATTGATATTTCTAAATTTCCAAGAAATACTGCAGTTGATCTTTGTCTTACAATGATGTGATCTAGCTGATTGGATAGGGCTGGGTGCTAGGTTGGACTGAATGATCTTGGAGGTCTTTTCCAACCTGGTTGATTCTATGATTCTGATAAGAATTATGTATAGGATAAGCTAAATCCAAAGATCCAGTAACAAGCATTGTTTACGTATCTGCTAACAGAACAAGCATCAGTGGTGAGGTGAGTAGCAGCAAATTTGTCAGCTGTTGCTTACCAGGTAGAGGACTTACATGTTGGCAGTATGGTGTGGATGAGAAGGCAGTGGCAAGTGAAAGAAGCCAAAATGGGATGTATGGTGAAAGGTGCAGACTGATGTGTGTCTTGTAAAGACAGTGAGATCAGGAAAAGATTCCTGTTCAAGCCATCTTCAAAGTCTTCCAATAACCTTTTGGTATTATAGTTTCTCCTGTCACTAAGAAAAATATTGGTGAATCACCAGAGCAACAGATCCTTTCCCTTCACTCTATGATTTTTTCCCCCATACAGCAAACAGTACTGAGTGAGGTAAAAAAGAATTTTAATTGTTCCATCTATGCGTTTTCTTCTGTTTCTAAACAGATAAACCACATTTACCTTGTGTTAGAGAAAATGAATACATGAGTTGCTCAGAAAGCTGGCATTCTTTGTGGTTTGATGTCTACAAAAACTTAAGAGCTAGTGAAACTTTTTAGTCACACTTTTCTGTCAAAAGAGATGACAATTGATAAGCATCAGACTGACTGGAAGTCAGGAATCACTTCTACTGAACTTGCCATTGCACTAAAATAAGGTGCAAATATTCTAAGTGAGGAAGGAAAAAATAAAAAAGGCTACAAAATCGTTCCTGGAACAGGCTAATGAATATTCAGAAGGCACAGCTGATTAATATGCTTCTAGCCTAATGTGCTGTCCTGTAAGAACTTGAAAAACAATTGGTCTAAAATGACACTGTTTGACACCCACTTTATCTCTGGACACCTGGCAGTTTTATTCTTACAAAGGTGAGGACTCAGTGGATAAAGCTCTGGCCTTTGATCTTCAGATCTACAGTTTAAGAGACAAGGCTGCAAGTTTGGTCATTTGAGCTTAGTCCCGAGTGAACGCTCCACATCACAAAATGATTATACATAATTTGTTGCTATTGGCAGTGTCTCTTCAGCAAAGGCCAAGGACTGAGCTAGTATGAAGAATGAATTAGCTCTTACATTTTATTTCCTCCCTCTTCACTGTTATAATTTTATCATCCTGTCCTTAAAACATTCAAGGGATGAAATTATAATTCATTATAAGTTCTAATACTTCCTGAAGATGAACTAAAATTGTTAATTTTTTTTTTAATGTAGGTGCCCCAGTCACTGAACATCCCCACCCATCCATGGGTGTTTAATATCCACTCATCACTTCTGTGCCAAGAAATCAGATATATTTGAGTACTTTCCAAAGCTTGTACCAAGAAAAAAAATCCCATTTAAATTGAAGAGGAGAGAGAGAGCTTTCCTAGCTCTCAGGCAGGCTTACAGCTACATTTAAATACCATTAGTATATAAAGCACTTCATGCTGCACTGTTCTGTTTTTATAAAGTATCATTTCCAGAGGATTCTCAATTTACATTAAATGCTTCTTAGAAAACTTGTGACAGGGATGTTTGATCAGCAAGTCTTCTTCATGCATTCACTTCCACATTGGAAGTCAGATGGATGAGTCTATTCACAGTTATTCACTATAGGAAAATCATTCAAGTCTTGTGCCTCATGGGGCACTATACACACAATCTCAGTTCACTTAGAAGGGATCCTAGCTAAAGTTGCTTAATGTTTCTGTCAAAAAGAAGGACAAATTCAACTGAAAGCAGCCAGTAACTGAGCTGTTTGTGATTCTGGAAGACATTGTACCTGAAGAAAGAAAAATGTTTATGTCTAGAAGGTTAGTTCCACTAGGTTTGAATTCTGAAAATGACTTTTAAGTGTTTTGCACACTCAATCAAAAGGATTTAGTTCTCTTAGAATTTGAGTCCAGCTCTTGCACTTTGGGATTACACATCCTGGGAAAACTCAGGAGTGTAATTCTGCTATTTAACACAGTATTGTGGTGATACAAAAAGAAGGCAAGTCCTCAAAGCCAACATTTACTTCCAGAACCTATCTGGTGCACGTTCCACCAACACTACTTAGTGACAAATTTTACAGCTTACATAGGTTTCCCAGTTTTGCTCATATCATTTTCAATCAGCCTTTCTTTTTCTCTAAGAAGAAGGTTTTTTTTCTCTCTGGAGACTTCTCAGTTTCAGAGAGATGTTCAGATACAGGAATGTGTACAGAAAAGGGTGATGAAGCTGGTAAGAGGCCTGGAACACAGCCCTGTGGGGAGAGGCTGAGGGAGCTGGGGGTGTTTATCCTGGAGAAGAGGAGGCTCAGGGGTCTGAAGGGAGGCTGTAGCCAGGTGGGGATTGGTCTCTTCTCCCAGGCACCCAGCAACAGAACAAGGGGATACAGTCTCAAGTTGTGCCGAGGGATGTCTAGGCTGTATGTTAGAAGAAAGTTGTTGCCAGAGAGAGTGATTGGCATTGGAATGGGCTGCCCAGGGAGGTGGTGGAGTCACCATCCCTGGAGGTGTTCAAGCAAAGCCTGGCTGAGGCACTTAATTCCATGGTCTAGTTGATTGTCTAAGACTGGGTGATAGGCTGGACTGAATGATCTTTGAGGTCTCTTCCAATCTGGCTGATTCTATGATTTTGCAACAATATTACAAACTCCTTCTTTCCTAAGGTGTGCTTAATACAAAATCCTTTCAGTTTGTTTGATAACCACAAAAAAAAAAAAAAAAAAAGAGAGAGAATCATCTGTCACTAGAAAGAGCTTAACACAGAACAGAATGTAAAGTCTGAGTGCTATTTTATGACTGATTCCCTACACGCTCAGTTGTAAAGGCATATCCATGTAGACAGGGCAATATTTCTAAACAGCTTGTTACCAGCCATGTCACTCATGCTAAGTGTACCTTATTAAAGTGTAGTAGCATCTCTGTATCTACCATGTATTACAGCATTTAACATCTCTGCTTCTAGCATTAATCTTTAAAAAAACCACTAGCTAGAAGGCCCCTGTGCTTAAACTGTCCTTTTCAACATCTGAACTGCATAATCTCTACTTGTGTGGATTTTTTCGAGACAACAAACTTCTTGCTCAGCTCCTGTGGGTAGGATTAATGGCAGAGTTTAAAGGACAAGCTGTGTGATCTATCAAAAGTGTACATGCTGAGATCTTAGAAAAACATGGCCACATTTTGTCTATTACTGTCAGCTGGGGTGGCAAAAGGATTGGATTGCTGCAGGGTCAGAAAACTGTTAAGAGCAAGTTACATATTCAATGTTGGCTTTATGTCTGATGTGGTGCACACATTTGAGAAAGAATCTGTATGGCAAGGAAATGACAATGCAGTGCAAATGTCCATTAAGTAGCTCACACATTCACAGGTACTTGTTGCTGGGATAAATACAGTTAATGTGTAGTAGCCCGTCTGGTGTTTGTACAGTTTGATGTGATGTGTGGTCTTGCTCAGGTAATGTCTGAAACTAGTGTAAGAGAAGTACATGTAAGATAAGAGAGAAATACATATGAAGAGCTAGGTTAGGAATGGCAGAGGGAGGGAAGTCATCAAGATAAAATACCATACATTTCTCATCAGCAAACCTTGCTGTTGGTTTAGAAATGGCATTGATGGTATCCTTGCTTTGATGAGACTTCAAGATGAATGATGTTTCTGTTGTTTATCAGCTCTTAGGCAAGGGAACAGTACAATAGTAAATTTCTTTCATTAACTTGCAGAGTTTATTCAATATGCAGTGCTTTTGTTTAGTATCTAGTATATACAGATCATTTGGGAATTTTGTTGGTCCTGCAATAGTGCAGGACTGCAAAAGTGAAAACTTTATTAGCTTCCTCCTCCTCTTGTTTACTTTGCTTCCATTTTTTCTATTTCAACAATCTTTTTAATACCATTTACAATTTTTTCTTGTTATATCACCCTTTTCTACTGATCTCTGACTAACATGGCTCTGTTTGCTCTTCTTTACTCTTTCCTGTATACATAACAGTCCTATGACTTCACTAAAACTTCACCTTATTGTTTATTGGTCTCATTGAAAACAGCTTTGTTAAACATACTTTCTGAGTTTTCACTCATTGTCTGCTCCTGTAGGTTTACTACAGCAAATCCTTTGATAAATCTGTTAGAATATATATCTGTGAGGAAAGATTCACATGTAAGCATAATGCAACAGATGTAAGAAACCATGAAAAGCAATGAAATGTTACTTTGTTTAGGTTGGTATTGGAGAAGTAAATGAATTATCTGTTTAGCAATTGTTTTGTTGAAATTTGTGTAAGGTTCCCATCTCTCTCTGTTAAGAAGAGCAGATGTGACAAATGCAAAGTAAGTAACAAGTATGATTAGAAGAATTTTTACTATTACAAGGATTACAAAGAAAGAAATTAAGTGAATGCCAGGTTGGTTCTACAAAGCTAATCTTTTCCATTATGACAATAAGAGTAGATGAAATTTTCATTTGAAAGATGTAAATAAAATCACACGTTTAAAGAAATGTTTTAATGCTCTGAAAACTTCTCATAAGCATATAGTTTTAGCCTCTCAAAATAACCCTGTGAAGTAAGGAAATGCTGTCTGTGTGTTCACATGCAGTTATTGAGACATGGAAGAATAAAATCACCTTCAGAAATTATTCTTTCTACTAAGCTCTCAAATTCCCATTTATACAGGGTAGATGTAGAAATAGGTCAGTATTCAGAGATGCCTAGAATTCATACATGACCCTGCACACACCCCAACAGTTTTTAAAGAAAAAGTGGTAACATTAAGAGAATTTCTCATTCATATCTTTAAAATAAAAGACTTGATGTGGCCCTGAGGAGCCCAATCCAGTGGGAGGTGTCCCTGCTCACTGCAGGGTTGTTGGAGAAGATGACCTTTGAGGGTCCTTTCTAACCTGATGCAATCTGCGAATCTGTAAGCAAGTTAAAATGTATTTTTCTATTTGTTTTGAAACCAGCTAGAGGTCAAATGGGAAACTGGTAAGAGAACTTTAAATTCTCTCTCTCTGTTTTGTGTCTTTATCATAAGAATGTTGTGTCCCATGCCATCACTCGCTCATTCCGGTTATAATCCCTGATCTAGTCAAGTTATCAAGAGCCTGTTTAAGAATTAGACCTGACAGAATAAGCCTTGGTCAGAGAGAGAATCAATGAAAGGTGAATTCATTTTTACTCTACCTCTGCATTTGTTACCGTTTTGTTTCTTACCTACAACTTCAAGTCCATGCAGGTTTAGAGGCTGATTTTACAGTGTGTCCAGGATACCAGACTTGAATGTGTCCATAACACCTCATGCTATAATCCATAAACTGGAGCCTGGTTTACTTACAAAAGTACATTTAAAATGTGATTGCACCATTGTTTTGATATCAAGGAAAACAGCTGAAAAGGACTGAACCAAGCCTTACAATCTGAAGGCAGAATAACTATAATTAATGCTTCTGTTGCACTGTTTAAGCAGAATATGTATTGAGCAGAAGACAGGTAATTAATCCCACTTGAAAGAATATATGCTACTCATCACTCATTTATGAACTCCTCACTCTCTGTATAAAAGCAGTATTTCAAACAAAGCAAGAATATTGTAGGTACAATAACAGACTAGGTCCTCCAGTTTTTATTTAAGTTATTAAGTGCATCATTTGTAAGAATTACAGGATCAACCCTAAGGGGTAGTTTTAGCTGATTGAAAACTGAATCTACATTTACAAAACTTGATGACTCTTTTCCTGTTGTCAGCCACGGTAAAGAAATTTAATCTCTAACTGGAATGTTGTGCCACACTATGGTCTTTTTCTCGTGTCTGAGCAAAGTTTATACTGTGTTTCTAAATTGTTAATGTCAAAAATGTGTTTATAACAGTTGGAAATACACAGACTCTTCTTAGCAGACTACGTTCTAAACTGACTGAAATATTCTCATGTTTCTAATTTGAGTTCATGGATATAGTTTTATTATACTTGTTGCTAGAACAGCATTTACAACATTTTCATGGATGGCTCTTTCCCCAATCAGTTTCCCATTTCCTATCCTTTTATTTTTCACTACATATGGAATATTCTGAGAACCTGTAGTTATTTAGAAGTTTTAAATTCCTTCTCTTTTACAGACGGTTTCAGCATCATATAAACACTTTTTTTCCCCCCTTGTGAATCCTTAATGTTTTAAGGTATTTCTTTTACCTCCTAGAGAAACTACATCTGGGGATTAACAAGATTGTTCACTGGAATTCATGTGGAAGCATAACTGCAGTAGCTGAGAAATGATCATGTTTCCTTTTAGTTCTCAGCAAGAGTAATTGAATGTTGAATATCTTACTAAACGCTGGACTGTGACAGTGTGTTAACACTCCGACTATCTCCTAACAGCAGGGCAATTATTTGCTGAGTGGGATTTTTATAAATCCCCTGGCAGTAGTATGTCCTGATAATTATGATGAAGTGCACTGGTCAGTGTTGATTCAGCAATCCCATCTTTAGCAAATATTTCATTCACAGCTCTCCTTCATGCTTTTACTTTTATGGCTTTTAAAGATATCTTACTTCTCCTCGCAGCTTGCTTAGTTTTTTTGTCACAAATTACAATGGAGCAAAAAAAAAGATTTTCAAGTTAAGGCCTTATTTCATTGAAGTCTTTTCATTCTTGTTTAACTCCTCATTAAAAGACCAGAAGAAGAAAGTAGACATTTATTCAGGTACTTACTGTTATAACCCATTGCAAAGACTTCCTCCCTCAAAGCTATTGTTTTGGGTTTGGTTTTCTGTTCAGTATTACATGGCAGTTAAATGAAACATTTATATTCCTGATATGTGTTGATTATTTTGGACTTTCAGAGTTGCTGTGGGAAAACAATTAAAATAGAGCACAGCTTTATTATTGTTTAGTTAAATGACAGTAAAAATATTTTAAAGATATGGGGATATACTTCATATGCTTACATTTTATCTTCAGCTCAACTTTGGTTTTCTGTTTGGCATGTGTGTGATTCTTTGCAGTGCAGCAGCTGCATTATATCTATTAAGGCATATATTGTTTGAAATTTTATATGTAGATTTTAAAAGTAAATAAATAGGAAAGAAGAACAAGAAATAACAAGAAATAAGTTTTTTCTGTATCTAAAACTCTCCACATTTATCAGACTACTTGGCATCTCCAGTCTTTTCTGAGGAACTAACCAGCAAAACCAACACAGCCTTTCTTTCCCTTCCTACCTGCACATTTTAATTTCCATTTTTTCTTTCTATTTCTTTTGCTGGTCTCTGCTTTCATAGTTTAGCTCTTAAGACAAGCCCCTTAATAATTTCTTTGTTTTATTCTAGGAAAAAAACCCAACAGTTAAGTCTTTATCTCTTTATAGAAATGATAAACAAGACAAAAATAGAGCCTAAATATAGGATTAGAGGTGGAAGATATATAACGTACAATAAAAACCACCAACAAATCTTTTCTTTGCTAATGTTCATTAAATTAATATTTGTTTTCTTATGATTTTTTTTTCTTTCTTTAAGTGCCACCATTAATTACAAAGATAAGAAAATGATTGGGAGGAAACTAAATGATAGAGTGTTAGAAATGCAAAATGATTCAAAATATTAATGTAATGCTAAGGATGACTGGGTAACAAATGGTACATTTGCCAGTATGCTTGACCTGACACAATTAATATTCCAGGTCATGCTTGGGTTTCCATGATGGAAGGTCTGAGGCAGAGAATTCTAGGGGAAAAAATATATCTATTGTATATGTCATTTCTCTTTTTATTTTTTTTGTTTAAATTATTATTTTCCCTAACGAGTCAGAACCATAGCCTTAAAAAAATATATCAGTGCTTTCACACCTCATTTGCCATATCCACCACTGGGCCACTGTTCACCAGAAGGGCCTGATGCAAGGAGGTCAGTAGGAAGCTATTAACAGAGTCCCCTCCTGAGAGTTCTTTGGTCTTATAGAAGTGGAAGTTAGCAAGACAGTACTGCAAATAACTCAGTTGTAGGTTTTTTAACGGTTAGCACAGATTTCCCCATAGTGTTTGTCACTTTAGAAAATTGTTCCTGGAAATGAAGTCCCAGAAAACCTGACTTTGACAAGGCCCTTTCTTAGTTATGAGGAACACAGATATAGAAAAATGTGTGAGAGGTAGTTTTTGTAACCTATCATAATGTTCTGGAAGAGAACATATTTTGTTATACAGTAAAGGTGGGGGAAATATTGGAATCAAAGTATGAGGTAATTTCTACCTGAAGGGAGGCTGTAGCCAGGTAGGGGTTGGTCTCTTCTGCCAGGCAAGCAGCAACAGAACAAGGGGACACAGTCTCAAGTTGTGCCAGGGGAGGTCTAGGCTGGATGTTAGGAGGAAGTTTTTGCCATAGAGAGAGATTGGCATTGGAATGGGCTGCCCAGGGAGGTGGTGGAGTCACTGTCCCTGGAGGTGTTCAAGAAAAACCTGGCTGAGGCACTTAGTGCCATGATCTAGTTGATTGTCTACGGCTGGGTGCTAGGTTGGACTGGATGATGTTGGAGGTCTCTTCCAACCTGGTTGATTCTATGATTCCATGATCTCAAGACAGATACTTTCCTACCATTGAAAAAGTGGTGCTAGTTACAATGGTTTTATAGTTAAGAGAATGTTGTATAAAGTAAGGAGTTTAACACACTGTTCTGGTTTCAAGAAAGTAAGGAGTTTAACACACTGTTCTGGTTTCAAAATGATTATTTTAAAGCACTTTTACTTTGATCCTCCAGATTCTTAGACTTCTGCAAGCTGGCAGCCCACTGCAGAGTACAGTGTGAATAAGTCATCCGTCAGCACACAGCTTATGTGCAAGAAATGGCAAAACCAAGATTTTGACTTGCAAAGATATTTAAAAATGATTGAAAGAAAATTTGCCAGACATCAGTCTGAACTGGAAGGCAGAACTGAACTCATGTGCTTTTCTCTCACTAAACTTTGCCAGTTTTCACAGAATCATAGAATCAACCAGCTTGGAAGAGACTTCCAACATCATCCAGCCCTAGCCAGCCAACTGGACCATGGCACTAAGTGCCTCATCCAGTCTTTTCTTCAAATGCAAAATTGTAAACATTTACTCTTTTCCTTACCTTTCCCCATATCATGAAACCGATTTCTTATCCTACTATGTTTATTTGATACATTTGAGCGAATAAAATCATGATAAAGCAAAGGACAATCTTAGAAAACTTACTTTAAAAGTCTTAAGAGTAATCTGAGTCTGCTATTGTAGAAAATTTATCCTTAAAGCAACTCAGTATCTTTAATTTGTTGTCAGATGTGCTTTAAGCATATATAATCTGTTTTATGGGAAGCTGAGTGGCTTTGTGCAATGTGGAATAGAGTCTGTCAGGTTTAACAGTTTGTAATTAATTCAGGAAACTCACATATGTTGACTTGAGAATTGTTTATATACAGTTGATAAATCCTTACATTTATGGGAATGATTTGGGAGCAATCTGTTGTATGGTCTTGACTTCCTAGACAGTAACAGATTGTCAACAATGTAGATTACTAGTCCAGAATTTCAAAGGTATGCTTTATATTCAGGATTGTAATGCTAAGTTGTAGTGGTAATGCAATTCATGAGGTATGAATTTTTCTTCTTATTTTTTATGTTTCACAAGTTCACAGACTCACAGGATATTAGGGGTTAGAAGGGACCCAAGGAGATCATCAAGTCCAGCCCCCTATGCCAGAGCAGGGCCACACAATCTAGCAAAGATCACAGAGCAACACATCCAGACAGGCTTTCAAAGTCTCCAGGGAAGGAGACTTTACAACTTCTCTGGGGAGCCTGTTCCAGTGCTCTGTGCCCCTTACAGTAAAGAAGTTCCCCCTTGTGTTGAGGTGGAACCTCCTGTACTGCAGCTTACACCCATTGCTCCTTGTCCTATCTCAAGGAGCAAGTGCGCAGAGCCTGTCCCCCAGCTCCTGTCCCCCAGCACTCAGATGTTTATAAACATTTATTAAATCCCCTCTCAGTCTTCTCTTCTCCAGATTAAAAAGTCCAAGGTCCCTCAGCCTCTCCTCGAGTTGAGGAGAAAGTTCTTCACTGAGAGAGTCATTGGACACTGGAACGGGCTGCCCGGGGAGGTGGTGGAGTCGCCATCCCTGGAGCTGTTCAAGGCAGGACTGGACGTGGCACTTGGTGCCATGGTCTGGCCTTGAGCTCTGTGGTAAAGGGTTGGACTTGATGATCTGTCAGGTCTCTTCCAACCCTGATGATACTGTGACACTGTGTGATACTGTGATAGTAAATACATTTGAATAGTTGAAGAAACTTAATGTGGATATTTTGTTGGAAAAAAATAATTACTGGGTTTTGATAGTCCTTTTTTTTTTTATTTCTCCTTAATCACTCAGTTTTACTTTTTAAAATGCTGCAGCTGCCAGTGTGTTAGGCCATTTTGTGAATCAGCTAACACAAACTTTAAAGGACAAGAGATTCCCTTGCTTAAGCATTTCTTTTACTTTTTGAGTGTATTTTCAGAAATAATAGGTATTATATTTTTGTTCCTATTCTATATAGGAATTTAAATTGGAATTTAAATTAAGCTTTGAGTTTTAAACCAATGTTTTAAACTATTTTTTTAAATCTCATTTGCTTACAAAACTAGATGCAAATTTGTACACTTTTAGTTATTTTCAGGGGAAACTGGCATGTCCAACACAAGGAGGACATGGAACTGTTGCAGTGAGTCCAGAGGAGGGCCACAAAGATGATCAGAGGGCTGCAGCAGCTCTGCTATAAGGACAGGTTGCAAGAGTTGGGGATCTGCAGAAGGCTTCCAGGAGACCTCATAGTGGCCTTCCAGTATCTGGAGGGGACCTACAGAAAAGCTGGGGAGGGACTATTTACAAGGTCTTGTAATGAGAGGACAAGGGGTAATGGATTTAAACTGACAGAAGGGAGATTCAAAGTAGATGTCAGGAAAGGGTTCTTTGCAGTGAGGGTGGTGAGACACTGGCACAGGTTGCCCAGGGAGGTTGTGGCTGCTCCCTTCCTAGAGGTGTTTGAGGTCAGGTAAGATGAGGCCTTGAGCAACCTGTTCTAGTGGGAGGTGTCCTTGCCTATGGCAGGGGGTTGGAACTTGATGATCCTTGATGTCCCAGCCTAAACCATTCTATGATTCTATATTTCTTTGACTACTGTGTGAAAAGTCAAAGCTTAAATGTGACTGAAAAGTATGGGTTTGACATACAGAATATCCTTCCTTCCATAAAGTAAAAGTTATTCCCATCTGAAGGGCCAAGACACAGGTTACATATTACATTATCCTATTTCCTCCCTTTTGTAACTGTGTTGCATTGCCCAGAGATGTATTTAAATTATGCCAGCAGTTGTCAGAAACTTTGTGTAGAGATGTTTATGATATAATTATGTTTTTTTTAATTGTTTCAATTCATAGAGTAAATGCAAGAATGAGTTATTCAGTTAAGTGAAAGAGAACCCCAACCTTTGCTCAGATTGCAGGCATCTACAACTCACCATTCAGAAAATGCCCAGATCCAATGGAACTGCTCTTACGAAGCTCAAAGCCTTTGAGCCACAGCCGGCAGCAAATGAAGAGTCACTCTGCTTATGGATTCTATGACTGGCCAACTTGTAGAAGGCCTCCAGCTTTCTTCACAGAACAGTCATTGCCACCTATTGGCTGGCAGAAACCTCAGGTAACATTTTCAAACAGCTTTCAGTCATGTATATTATCATAATGATCATGGAATATCTCCATTTGGTTCATTGTATAGATTTTATGTAGAGATCTAATGCTTGCATTCAGGATATAAAGTGTTTGGAACTGATTTGTCCTAAAGAAAAAGAAACCTAGGTGGTATGTAAAAAACAGGATAATGTGGTTCTTTAGACTTTACTTATGTCCTTTTGGGGGAAAAAAGCCCCACAGCATTATTTCTGGTATTTCAAAGGGAAGATCTGATACGACCGAGTATCAGTATTAGGATTCATCAGAGGTAGAAGTTTTAAGCTCCAATTTAAAATCAACTAAAATTGGGAAAAGAAGTAAAGAGAATCAGATAAATTAAGCACTTGTGATAACTTTTCCCTATTTTTTCAGTTGTTTTCCATATGAAAGCCAAGGGACATCCTCTCAGTAGAGAACAGTTCCTACTCTTTTGTTTCCACTAGTTGTGTGTCAGCTGTAATTACAAAAAATTCTGCATTTTGTTCAGCATCATTGACCAAGTTGCCCAGCTCCCATTCTTAACTGCCATGATCTCAATTTCAATTTCAGTTGATGCCAACATATGTTGCAAGTAGAGTTTTTTGTCTCCTCTATAAAGCAGTGGAGATCTCTGAGATATTGCATTACTGTGAACATCCCACAAGATGACAAAACAGTTTTTGCCACCTTGTTATCAAAATCTGCTGTGAATGTGTCCAATATACAGGGCAGACAGGCTTTTGAGACCTTTATGCTCCTCACTGAATGGCAACACGGTGACATGTGGCTTTTGCCAGTGAATGCTTAATACAGTTACTTTGGGAATGGAAGTATTCTGTCTTTCCCTCTCTGTCCAACCTACTGAACCTTCTACTTACCTCAGACATACACTTTGACTTTGAATGAGCACAATGTCTTCAGAACCTCTTACAATTTTGATTTTCTTTGTATTTCACCCTATATTTAATGTTCTCATCTGTGGTTTGCTTACAAAGACATTTCTAAATGAATCCTTTTCAGTCACTTCAGTGATCATTTAGCTGCAGAATTTATACAACAGAAATGACCAAGAAACGATGTCTAGCATGTTTTTATTGGTACATTGCTCCTCTGAAGTGATATGATTTTTTTTCAACATATCATTGCAGCCTCTTTTAGAGGTGATCTGAGCACAGTTCTAAGTTGCAGCTACTGCAGGGTTCAACCTATGTGTACCCATGCTATCTGCCACAATTTGCCCGTGGTTTATTGATTGAATCCACATTGTTCTTCAGCAGGGACGTAAATGGGTATATTGGCTAACACACAGAACTGGCTTTTCTCACCTTTGTGTCATGACTAACTTGTCCATAGCAGGACAAGTCTGTATCATTGGTGAGACATGAAGGCAATAGCACCTGAGTTAGAGAACAAGAACATGCAGACCTCCAGAGAAGTAGAGGTGAGCAGCATAGAGATCCACACTGCTTGTAACAATAAAGACCAACTTCAAGGCAGTTCTCCACCTTTGTCCTTCCTTCCATATGTTCTCCCTGCCTTGGCTGATTCAGCTTCCTCATGTAATGAACTCATTGACTTACATTAGAATTGAGACAAAGTGTGAGCCAACAATTTGGGTGATCAGGGATTTTGGAGCTGAGTTAAATATGACATTATAGCTTTACCTTCTGGGGCCAAAAGTCCTTCAGCTGGATGTGACTGAATGCAATGTCTCTCAGGAGAAAGAGGTAGATTTTGCCCAGTGAATATGGTACAAGAACCATGCTTTTAAATAAAGAAGGTATTCAGAGGTTTTCAGTAGTTAAGTTGCTCTTGAAAAGCCACTTTACTTTATATGAAGTACCTTGCAAGCTTCTGTTTGGATTTGGAATATTTTATAGAGCTTTCTAAGTTCAGATGCACACACAGCAGTCATGCACAGATAGCCTTTTAAAACACACCAGAAGAGTTCTGTTTATTTTCTGCACCTCAAAGAGGGAATTTACTATATAATACTTTAATCCTTTCAGCACCCTGGGACGTACACTGTGGGGTAAATTTTCAAAGCACAGCGCGTGGATTTAGCTGCGCGACTCTTATTGATGTTAATGGGAGTCACACGGCTAAATCCCTGCACAACACTTTTGACAATTTAGGGTTGTATGTCTAGGAAAAGGACACTGGTTTGAGCTGATGAAACAGCTGGAAATGAAAATCCATCAGAATGCATCATCCTGAAAGTTGTCTGGTGTGAGAATAAGAAATTTAATTACTAGATACACTTGTGTCCTAGTTGTCTGTGGCAATACTCGTTCGGCACCAAGCTTCTTTTCCTGTTATCTCTCTGAGTCACTTGTTACTCCACTGTTCTTTCAGGTGTGTAAAATTGTTATTGCCCATAAAATTGGTTATTTTGCATGAGTATTTCAATTATAGTTGTTTAAAAGAACATTTTTTCCCTATCTATCTATCTATCTATCTATCTATCTATCTATCTATCTATCTATGTATCTATCTACCTATCATCTTTATTTAAGGGAAAAGAGCATTTCATAGCTACGTTCCGTGTGTATGAGGTAGTATATTTAAGAGAAAAGTTTTAGTGATGCTTACACATCCATTCTATCTATCATTTTTATTACAAGTTAACTAGAAATACAGTTTGATGGAAGCATAGATAATGCTAAAATTAGTAATCTGTTCATTAAAAGGCATCAATAATAGAAAATATATTGCCAGTTTTAGACTCTCTCTTGCATACCATTAGATCTCCTGGAATGGGGCAGTGAAGAGCATATGACTTCATAGAGATCATAATTTTTATCATGAGTTTCTGATTTTATGGTGAAGTAGTAAGAAGGCTGATCTGCTAACCTTTACTTGGCACTCCAGTTGGTAGTGAGATTTATGCCATGCAGTACAGATGCCAAACATGGAACACAGAGTTGCCTGAGTTGCTTTCAGGGTGAAAACAGTTGTTGACTCCTTCCCTTCCTTTCATAGCCTGACCTTCCCATGAAGATTTTCATTTTGAAGCAGGGTGCCTGAAATGTTTGCCTATTTTCAAACATTTGTAAGAACCATTTCTACCACAGATTTCACAAATCTTAAGGCTAACCTTGCGAAATGGAAATAAGTAAATGCAATTTATAAAGGTCTTGCCATCTTAGCTATTTCTTAGGTGGTTATTGCTATTAAAATGCAAAAACAAACATAGAATCATAGAATGGTCAGAGTTGGAGGGGACCTCTAGGGATCATTGATTCCAACCACCCTCACAAAGCAGGATCACCTAGGACAGGTCATACAGGAAGTTATTCAGACAGACCTTCAAAGTCTCTGGAGAAGGAGACTCCACAACCTGTCTGAGCAGCTTGTTCCAGTGCTCCAACACCCTCACAGTGAAGAAGGTTTTACCCACATTGAGGTGGAATTTCTGCTGTTCCAGTTTCTATTCTTTACCCCTCATCCTATGACAGGACACCACTAAAAAAAGACTATCAAGAGTGCACTTCTTTCTCCTTTGTTTTCCTTCTTCTTTGTTCCATATATCAACTTTATGCAAGCAGCTTAAAATGCAGAGTATTCACATTTAATAAATTGTCTCACAGTTGATAACACTTTTCATTCTGCTTTTAAAGACTTATTGTGTCTATAATAAATGAAAAGGTTATTTTGTAATATATACAAACTTGGAAAGTAGAAGCAAGAAAACATGTGCAAGAAGTGTAAATATTATGCCCACTTGCTTATTAAGACCTTTAAAAAGATCTCCACATCTTAATGCTGTGCCTTTAAAAAGTGAAGTTCCAATAAAAATCCATTAACTACTTTCAAATATAGCAATCCTCCTGTCCAGCTGTGAAAAGTACTAGATGATACTTATTTGCCATTTGTGTTATTTACGGTCCATGACTTTTATGGTAACTGGTTCCTATTATTGGTTTCTATTAATGTAAAACATAAGTGAACATAAATGAGGCGTGAATCATTTCTTTTTATTAGCCCCACAGTCTTCACTCAGCGCTTGCAGTAACTCCAGCTGTGACTTGTTAGTGATAACCTATTTAAAGAAGGGTATCTTTAAGACTAAAGGTTGTGATTAGGATTCTTTGTCTCTTCATCATTTCAGAAGGTTTCACTAGGTCTAGCAGGATCAACAATGATGAAAATAAAAGAAAAAAAATAATTAGTAGCACTTCTAAACCCCAGTTTAGTTACCACTAAACTATGCTGAGTGTAATATGGCACTAATTACACTCCAGATAAGTTCTTACTAGTTAGTATTAAAAGCAAGATACAGGGTATATCATGTAGACAATGCAGGAAAGGACTTCCTGCTGCTATTTATGTGTGTTTTTAAATGGTAGATGCTGACATGATCAGTTATTAGGGTTGGACTTGATGATCTGTGAGGTCTCTTCCAACCTTGGTGATACTGTGATACTGTGTGTGTGTATATATATATTTGTGTATACATACATATATATGTATGTATGTGTATTTATATACAAAATACAACTATATATAATATTTTATACACAATATAATAAGCAATAATAAACATAGGTAAGAATAAATATAAACAATAAAATATATAAGATAATAAAGAAATAAATATAAATGTGATAGTAAGATATATTCTATAAAATATATTTATTTAGCTGTATTTCTATTTTAGATGTATTTATTTTTATATATGTATAGATAATAAATATATATTAAATATATGCATATATATATATGTGTGTATATACAGAGAGAGGCCTGTGAAAGAATTATGGGCTTTCATTTTTGTAAGAAGAATGAAATTAATGTGAATTTAGACTTTTCCAAAATGGACTATACACTGTATTATTGAAGTCATTAGTTTGAATTGTATTATAAGAATTGTATCTTAAATTATGTATTAAGTTCTCTTCCAGATAGTTTTATAACTAAATTGAAAAGACCATGCTCTTTAAGGTGAACCATCATTTATCCTACGCAGAGGAAAAGACTTGAGCTTTCTGCTTAAGCAGAATTTAGATGCAGCTAATACTTATCTACCAGATTGTATTTCACCATATTTTAAAATATGGAAAATACAAGTTTTCCTAATCAGTTCTAAAAATACATTGTTTTACAATAATAAATATTTATTACTAGTTAAATCTTGAGTGCACACTTCTCATTCTCTTTTTGCATCTTTAAAGCATGGTATCAACCTTTGTGTTATTCATAACTCTCTATCAAAATCAAATCCACTAATTATTTTGGAAGAAAAATCTTGCTACACTTCCCTGTGTCCTCTTTCATCAGTGATGTGTCATAAATAAAAGAAGGCAGGAGAAGTGTAACCCTTTGATAAAACACCTACACCTTTCAGGGGCCTTTCCGCAATGCCGCTGAA
Source organism: Pogoniulus pusillus (assembly GCF_015220805.1). Taxonomy (NCBI): domain Eukaryota; kingdom Metazoa; phylum Chordata; class Aves; order Piciformes; family Lybiidae; genus Pogoniulus; species Pogoniulus pusillus. Next base: position 14,442,747 of record NC_087288.1, read on the forward strand.
GTGTTGCAGCAGCGCTACAAGCCTTTGGAGCCAACTTTGCGAGTGGCAGCGTCAGTCCATTCACCACTAGAGAAGGCCAAGGAAGACATGAAAAGAGAGAAGTGGAGAAACTATATACATGACAATGAGTAAGTTCTTTGGGGGGTTGTATATTGTTATGAGAATCTTTTCTTTATTCCACTGCCTTCAGAAACCTTTCATGTCTGACAAAATGAAATGTCAAACCTGACAGCTTACTAGTGAGCATTGTATGTACATACTTCCAGATTTTGTGTCCTTAGATTATAAACTATTCAGGGCAGAGACCTTATCATGTAATTGTGTGACATGTGCCATCCATATCTATGAATCTGTAGAGCAACTTGTAATAATAATGTGATGCAACAGATGGGCTTCATAGGAGATAAGAATCAGAGAATCACAGAATGGTAGGGGTTGGAAAGGACCTCCAAAGATCATCTAATTCAACCACCCTGCTAAAGAAGATTCATCTAGATCTGGCTGTACAGGAGTCTGTCCAGGCAGGTTTTGAAAGTGTCCTGAGAAGGAGACTCCACAACCTCTCTGGGCAGCCTGTCCCCCCCCATAGTAAAGATATTTTTCCTTATGTTTTAGAAAACAAATGCAAATTCTGTTTTGCCACATGCGTCTTGCCAAGTAAAAATTACTGTTTCACTCTTCATATTCAAGGGCCTAACAGACTATGGGAGGAAAAAACGGTGTTGCATGCCAATGAGATTTGCTTTCTCTCCCAGAAGGCTACCAAAGCTCACTTGGAAGGGAAGGGAGCATATGTTACACATGTTAGAACATGATGCAAAACCCGTAATTATCTTTGAAGCAGGTTGGTTTCCTAAGCCATAGCATCTGTAATAGTGTCAGATGGACCAGTTGTTTTCCATACAATCCCAAATATGGACGTAATCCACCCCAAAAGATTTTAGGCTTCTGTCCTAAAAGATTTAAGGCTACTGCAAGTATATTTCCAATTTTTTTCCTATCATGATAAAGCTCTTTTTTTCCAATCATAATAGAAGTCTGTTAAGTGTCTTGATCAGGCTTTGTAGGTAACTAGAAAAAAATAGGGGCTTTTATCAGCTTTTCCCTTGGATTCACTGATCTTGGCAATCCTTTCACACTTTCTTACCAGAATTCAGCACAGAAAGGAATCCCTTTTCCTCATGAGCCGCCTGTGATCCACTTATTCTCTAGGACACGATGTTTTGCTATCTTTGATCTCTTTCAAGCCTTTCTATCAGCTCCATGTTGCCATGTGTCAGCTTCAGGACTGGGACTTCTGAATGTCAGAATCAATTGCATTTGCATGGCTTGGCTTTTGTGGTATTTTTTTATTGTTGGATTGTTTTCCTTGCATTCTTCCTGATTTAATATTAGCAATGACTTTAAGAATTCTACTAAAAAACAATTTTGAAAGAAAAAATCTCTTAATTTGGCAACTTGTCCACTTTTAGGCAATGTTATTTTTTATATTTGGTGCCAAAAATGTGATATGATAATTTTTGTTCCTTTCATGTGAAAAAAAACATAACTGAGTTAAACTACAAGCAAAAATTAACTTATTTTCTGTTCCTGTCTGTATTTTTTCACTTTGTTTTCATTAACTTCCACATCTCAGCTTAAATCTTATTTTTAACTTCTGCCAGTGAACAAAAACCAACCTAACCAACCAAAAGCCACCAACAAATCCACTAGGTAACATATTTGGTTAATGTGTACTTTTCCTTGAGTGAGTTTTGACTGATGCATTCCAAGCAAGGATGGATGACGTCCTTCATTTATAGTCATGACTATATTGCCCAGTCTTTATTTGATGAGGTTTACTCCATTGCTCTATCAACAATTTCAGAAGGTCAGATCTTGTAATAAATATTTCACTGACTCTCTTCCATGAGTGAATTGTGAAGCTTTGGTCTTGTACAGCTTAAATTTGGAGTCTCCAGCTTTGATGGATATTAATTGATATAAGGTCTTTATTTACCTCATGGATAAGGAAGCATTTAGTGCCATACTTAATGCATGGAAGCACTGTCCTAACACCAATGATTCTCAGCTTCATGCACTCTGAATGCATAGTGCATTATACATTTTCAGGCTGTGATCATTCCATTTGTGCCTCATATCCAATCAACCATGCAAGGGTCACATCTGTAACCTTGAAAAGGTGATGACAGAGTTGCAGGTCATCATCAGGACTAACACTCACTCATAATGCTGCATCTGTTGTACGGGATGCTGGTCTCCTGGGAGGAGTCAACAAAGGGTTACTTAGATTCTGCACTAGTTTGTTTGGTTTTTTTTCTCAGCAGTGTCTATTATGAATTGACAAATTTCTGTCTCTTTCTATGTAATTGTGTACTTTGGGACTGTATTTCTTCCTGGTAGTGCCTCCTATGCTGATTATTCTTCTGTTTTAGAAAATAAGGAGAGAATGAACAGCAGAAACGTGTGGCAATTGTTGAGAAAGCTTATGTTTACATAAAATGACAATCTGAATTCTTGATCTGTGCATTTCCAGAGTGAGTATTGTGTGATATCTCTTCAGACAGAAAAATTGTTGGTGTATGCCTGCAATTTCCAACAACACAGAGTTCCTGACTACTTTTCACTTTCAGAGTTCTTTAGAGTGATGATATGCTTTCTCTAAGAGTTTCAAGCTCCCAGAAAGTTTTTGCTGCTGATAAAATGCAGAAACAACTGAGTAAGCTGTGGGAGAGTTTGAGGCAGGCAAAAGCAGTATGAATTAAAGCAAGAGAGAGCGTTGTGCTTAAAACAACTGCTGGAATTTCCTATTGTGTAATGAGAGAGCAACTGTGTAATCTAGCCTAATAAGAATTACTCTTTTTTTCTCATGTAATTGAAGCTGCTACTGCTTTATTGTGCAATTTTTCATACAAATTAAGTGCTTTGCCCCTCCACTTGAATAGAAATGACAATTGGACTCCTTTGGGATGGCCACTTAATAAACTAGTGTCTAGTTTGAGACACCAACTGCTGGATCCAGCAGATTTAGATCACTAAGCATGAAAAGTTCTTTACTCAGTTGCATGGAGCTGTATGCTGGCCTAATTTTCCAGAGAACAAAAATGTAAAATATTTTCATTAACTTTACTGAAATCTGTCATGTGTAATATGCTTCAAAGTATGCTACTAAACATCCTTAAAGCCAACACGCGTTAGAATCTGATGCCACATGGTGATAGAATAGGGATAAGCTAGCAATAGGTTGAAATCTCCTGATTTATTGTAGTCTGATGTGACACCAGGCAAAATCACCTCAACTTTTGGCTGTGTCTGTGCTCAGTGCCGTGCTGGAGACAGCCAAGCTGGTCCTGAACATGTTAATTCACTTGGGTGCAGCAGAGTGAAATGTTTGCACATCCTGCTTCTAACATGCTCAGCGATCATTGCAGCATCAGGCTCCTCATGGGCTTACTCTCAGCAAGATACCACTTTGCTTTAGAACCAACCAGCTTAGATTCTTCTGTGCTACATAGTGCTGTGCACAAAAGGTATGCTTACAGTATCACAGTATCACAGTATCACAGTATCACCAAGGTTGGAAGAGACCTCACAGATCATCAAGTCCAACCCTTTACCACAGTGCCCAAAGTTAGACCATGGCAGAGAAGGTAATGACATAAATAATCTCTCCACTTGGAAGGCATCAGTGCTATGAACTGCCTGGTATTAATGGCAATAAAATTTAGACAGCAAATCACCTCAATAAGATTTAAAAGTAAATATCTTTCCGTTTCAACACTTCTAAGATCTTTTCCTGTATTTCTGACTTGGCCACAGCAAAAAAAAAAAAAAAAGTGACTACTACATTTTATGTCCTACAAGACATCTGTAAACTTTTTTTCAAATTATGCCTAGTTTTTCATATGCTTTGCAACTTGAGCAATTTGCATATTTTCTGGACTGTTATTGTGTTATGATAAACAGGGATTATCATATATTTTCAGATAATGTTTTCTTAACAATTCAACTTCTATTTGTAACTCTTCCATTTATTTTAATTACTAGCACAGTGTGCAACATTTATTAATCAGCAGAGTCTTTTTAAGTTAAAATACTAAATTAGCTAACCCCATTAACACAGAATACTCCAAACAAGCAGTAATAGGAGAGGTAGTTACTGTGCAAATCGTATTATACATGCGGGTGCTCTAGGGCACAGTTAAGCATGATTACCCTCTTTTGATCCAGTATTCCTCTGCTTCTTCCAGCTAATTTCCACTGGAAATTTACAAAGTAGAGCCTTCATTTTTCCATCTTAATTTTTCTAATGAAGTTCTGGTACTTTATAACACTGGGGATGCAGATAATAAGTCTGTGTATAATTAAGAAGTTCCGGAATTTGCTGCAGAAGAGACCTCTTTTGCTTCCTACAAGGACCTGACTATGCTTTTCTTTGCCATTTTATGTTATTGCAGACAGGGGTTAAACCAAAACAGCCAGAGGATTCTTAATATTAACTGATGTTAGGATAAAGTGGTTGATAGATCATTGAAAAAGCATATATTTAGTGTACTACTGTAGACAGTATGTGTAATAATGCACCAAAATAAGGCTTTTATGACAATATTGTTGTTCTTAAGGTAATCTGATGAGATAGGTTATGTAAGATGTTCCCTCCCTTTTTTTTTTAAATAACACTTTTGATTTTTATATGCACTCATTGTGACCTGAGTAATGGCTACACTGCTGTAGTTGTTTTGCTGTGGAAAACGATTGTATTTCTTCCTTTGTTCCCTGAGTAAAAAGATAGATACTGTCAGACCTGATGAAGAAATTACTTTGGATATAGCCCAAATTTAAAGGCTTAAAAGTAATTTAATGTTTTATTTAAAGAAGAAGGGGGGGAAAGAAGATAGAAAACTTACAACTTCCCAGTAGGGAATCTGTGGATCTAATTGTTCATAGTCTTACTCAGAGTGAGATAAAATTGTTTTATTTGAATTAGATCAAGACAACAAGGAATTGAATTGCACAGAACTACTGCAGATAAAAATGTGATAACACTATAACACATCTGAAGTTCAGACTGGTAGTATTTTCACTACTGAATTACAAAACTGTACAATACATACAAGTACAAAAAGCTGAAAACCCATCTAAGCAGATATTCCTGCAGTTCTCTGGTTTTAATATTTCTTATTTGTTCCCTGATAATGCATCATATACAGTGGTCTGGAAGTCTCATCCTTCTTAGAAGCCTAGGTAAAGTTTAAAGTTGCATGCTTGCACAGGTAGACTGCTGGGATTTTGCCTCTTGGCCCAGAGAAAGTGCTGAAGGACCACTCTGGTGTTTTGCTACCATTTAAATTCAGCAAAAATTAATGCCTCAGAATTGGTTATCCTGGTAGGTACCATATAGCACAAGGACAAATGCTTATTCCTGTTTATGCTGCTGCTCACTCCTCTCACACCGTCATAGACACAAGCTGTGTACCTTCTGCTACTTCTATTGTCTCACTCAATCCATCTGTAAAGTCTTCACCATCTAAAAGGGCTCTTCCATCTCCTGTTGCAATAGTGAGAGATTTTACCATAGATGAGACAGAATAAAAGGTGAGCAATGCAGGAAGAAAGGAGACTAAGAGGAGGTAAGAATATGGGCAGAAAGGAGGATTAGAAAGATCAAATTACTAATAGCAGGAAGGTGCAAGACAGAACAATTGAAGGGCTGGGAAGCAATATTTATTTTTGTTAACCACAAATATGGAGAGCATATTTTGAAATTTACATACACTCCACTAACATCTGTCATGTCCAGGACTGGCAAACATGTTGAAGCTTCTAGGTCCTTTTACATTCATTAGGTTCACTGTAGTGTGGTCCTGGCAGCAGTGCAGCTGGCCTTCATTCCCAGTGTCACTGCCAGCTTTGGTCCTGCTCCTCTCTCAGATTGTGTATGTGTAATAAGGCTATTTGAAGAAGCTGATAGCATCCCAGTTTTGGTCCCGATTCTTTCTCTCTGTCTTGAATGTATTCTTTGGCATCTCTCTCATTCAAGTTTTTGTGGTGTGTGAAATGAAATATTTTTTCATTTTTAAATGTATTTCTTCAGGAAACATTCACCTCCCACTACATCATCACCTTTTGGAAAGGATCAGCTTATACCAATTACAATTTATAGCACCATATAGCATCAATATGGAATTTACTTCTTCTTTGATCCTGCTACTTCTTTCTCTGTCATATTTATGGAAAATCTTTTAAAATGTCTGAATTCACACTTAAATCACAAGGAAAAATGGAGAGCCTGATGCAAGGATCCTGAGAGCAAGCCTTTTGTGGAAGAAGGCTGTTGAGATCTCAACTCGTGCAATTGATAATGGCATCATAATATTGTCTGTATTTAATTTTCTTCTCCTTCCATCACTCTCTTCTGTCACATTCAGAGCACATGCTGTCATTAATTTGGGGAAAAGCTGTGTCAGGTGTATATAGAGAGCTACAGAGCACAATACCATTACCAAAGTGCTTTGCAATGCTATTGCTTTTTACTGTTATTATTGGTTGTGGGGGTATAATGACTTTTGTATGACTCCCATTAATTTGGTTACCCTGCTTAACACAAAAAAATGTTTTAATGTTCTTTTTAATCACTTTTTTTCACAGACTAATGAAAATTCTTACTGATTTTAAACAGACATTGAATTTTCCAGTTAGATCATTGTCACTGTAAGGTTCTGCCCACCTGGCTCTGACAGCAGATCTGCAGATAGAAATAAAAAAAATGAAAAAAGGAAAGTTTCTGCTTTAGGTTGCTTCATACAATTATACCCTACTGCATTTTTTAATGCTGTCTCACTTCAATTTTAATACTTCTTTTGATGTTCAATGTTCTTCCTCAAAAACCTGTAGTAGATTTGATTTTTTCTCCACTCAGCCTGTCTTTGTGTGACACACAGTCCTGTTAACAGTCTTAAAGGAGATACGTGGTAGAATGCAGAAGACCATGTTTGCGCTAAGCAAATATGGTAGAACACAGATTACTCTGGGTATTGGCTTGCCAAGAAGACAAAGATTAATTGATTCACAATAAAATCAAAACCTTTATGTAGGAAATTTCATAGGGAAAACTGTAATTTACCTTATCTTCTACTTTTCTCAAGATTTTAGGGGCCATCTTGTGTACAAATTTTACAGACCTAGTATTCATATTGAACCATGGATGCTATGGCTCAACTAAATTCTCTGCATATATGGGCAAATCCCTAAACTGCTAGTCTTGTCTTCTCAGCTCTACAGTCCCTCGAGAAAGCCAATTTTCTTTCATGTCTGAACAAAAGAAAAATGTACTATTAAAATGCAATTCAGAAGTGATAAAAACTGCAAGTGGAGCAGCCGGCTCACAGCACCTTCGATGTATTCTCTGGGACACTGGGGCCACATTAATTTTTGTGTGTGTGTGATGTCCATCCCATGTGCAAATTAGCATTACAAGTACCATAATCTGTCTTACGTGAGAGTGTCCTTTCCCATGAGTATACACATGCTACTACAGCTTTGTATAATTTAAAAGTCTGCTAACTCAGTGGTTTTCTTTCGCTAACTTTATATAGACATTTGTTTGTGGTACTTGCTGAAATAAATGTATACACCTGGCAAGACCCTTAAAGAATTTCTTTTTTATGAAATTGGAAGCAAGACATGCAATTTAAAAATGCAATATTCAAACAGTTGCTGATGGATCAGTTCATCCAAATAAATAATTATCTGAGGCTGCATCAGCTGAGAAAGTATTTTAATCCCCATCTTTACAAAAAAAAAGGTGTTTGAATAACTATGACAGACTCTAAGATCTGAAAAGCTTTCAACTGGGAAAAGATTTTGATTAACCAATCCTGTTCTCATGGCTGTTAAAGTGGTACTTTATATTTCTGGAGTATGCATTTCTAATTTAACTGCATAACATTTTTTCCCTTCACATGTAGAATAAGGAAGGCATACTGGCTTTTTCAGAACACCTGAAGTGATAAAAATACTTCACCAGGATATACTTTCTAATAAAATGTACCTGTTTAGTCTTATAATTGTCTAGCAAACTCAGCTAGATGGAACTAAGACATCTGTCTACAACTACTTGAAGGGAGGCTGTATCCAGGTGGGGGTTGGTCTCTTCTGCAGGCAACCAGCAACAGATCAAGAAGACACAGTCTCAAATTGTGCCAGGGGAGATACAGGCTTGATATTAGGAGAAAGTTGTTTCCAGAGAGAGTGATTTGCCATTGGAATGGGCTGCCCAGGGAGGTGGTGGAGTTGCCATCCCTGGAGCTGTTCAAGAAAAGACTGGATGAGGCACTTGGTGCCATGGTCTATTTGACTGGCTAGGGCTGGTTGCTAGGTTGAACTGGATGATCTTGGAGGTCTCTTCCAACCCAGTTGATTCTATGATTCTGCAGTCTTTCTGTCATCTCTTACAGATGCTTTGTAGGTCTTTCACTTTTTTCCATGTGGTTTGCTGTGGAACCTAACCAGAGAAGCTGTAGTTTTCTGTGAGAGTTAGGGACATTCACCTGAAAACCTCTTCCATGTCCTAAGTGGATAGGTGGAGTGTAAAGAATCAGTGGCGCAATGCAAGCAGGGAATCCACCATTAGTATAACCAAAGGTGAAAGAATCAATGTCCAAAATGTTGAATGTTTCCAATAAGGACATGATTATAATTTGAGTGTAAAGTACACAATTTGTGAATTCAGAAGAAATTATTTATTTGCTTTGTGGTCTGCCAATACATGGAAGTTACCAGTAATATTTGTATCAATTTCTATACTGCTAAATGAAATGATGGGTTATTTGTTAAGAGATCTCAAATTATGCGTTCATAATTTATGGTACACATTGAAATCTGCCTTGATTTATGTTTGTACTATCGGAATGCTTGAAATGTTTCCATCCTGATGGAATGATCAGGTTGAGGTAGGTGAATGCCTACCACTGACAGCTGGCACAGGCTGCATTGCCTGCTAAGACTTGAGGTGGCAACATGCAGACACCAACAAATTGAACCCTGCTCATTCTGTCTTCACATCACACCAGCTGGTAGTGCTGAAAGAGCCAAAGTAATAATCTAATAATGCAAGTGAAACAAGTTATATCTTCATGCAGAAAATCTTTATTTTATTCAGTTGGAACTCTATATCTCTTTGCTCCAAATTTAATTAAAAGCAGTTATAGGAGAAATTGCAGTAATCTCAAAATACCAGGAGGGGACACTAAGAAGATAGTGGAAAATAGCAGGAACGTGTAATCATGTCACCTCCTATAGCACTGCTTTGCTTGCTTGCTTATCTTCTTTCCTTCCTTCTTTCCTTCCTTCTTTCCTTCCTTCTTTCCTTCCTTCTTTCCTTCCTTCTTTCCTTCCTATCTGTCAATCCAGTTGCCATTGGAATGGACTGCCCAGTGAGGTAGTGTAATCACCCACCGTCCCTGGAACTGTTCAAGCAAAGCCTGGATGAGGCACTTAGTGCCATGGTCTAGTTGATTGTCTAGGGCTGGGTGCTAGGGTAGATTGGATGATCTTGGAGGTCTCTTCCAACCTGGTTGATTCTATGATATTCTCTCTCTCTCTATATATATATATATAAATCCTATGGCATCTATAGAGTACAGCATAACTGATTTTTAATTATTCTGGAATTTCAGATTTCTGCCTTTTTCTTCATATCATAAAAAGGAGAAGTATGAACCATCAATTCTTAGGACAGGCAAATATGGCCAAGGAACTTACGGATTTAAACACTTCCGAGAAGTACAGCCTAAGAAGTGGGTAGCAGACAAGGTAAGTCACTGCAAAATTAAATCTTTCTTTTTTATTATATTTAATTTTTACTGTTATTGTAGTAGAACTGTGTGAATTTGTACCTGATCCAGAGATCATAGAATCCAATGGGATTCTTTCTAGCATGGTATGCGCATAGAGCCAATGTGATGAGATATTAGACTTCCTTGACTCTCCTTGTGGTTAGTTCATTTTGAGGAAATCCACAACCTTTCCCACCTACAAGATAAAGATTTAAAATCCTGATTGAATACTGCTTTGGTTAAAGAAGTTTTGTGAGGTTTTGCCCTCTCTGCATTGCCTTTTCTTATTTCAGAGGGATTGCACATTCAGAAAAAAACTTCATAAAATTGTGCTAAAACCTGACTAAAGCCAACAAAATATTTTGCTGCTTATAAGCTTTGGAAAATTCTAGCAATACTTGAGTCACTTTATTTTAAGATAGCCTCATTAAAATTATTTTAAGATAGTCTCATTAAATTGCCTGCTTTGTCAGAAACATCTCATATTTCTGGATTTGCAGTGCTACAAGAGGTAATTTTCTTCAGAACATCAGTTCGTGCGATATTAGCATTACATCTATTTGGATTAGGTATCATAATTGTGTTAGAATTTCCCAGTACAAGAAGGATAATGGACTTAGTAGAGTGTGCATAAAGATACTTAAGAGTGTGGAGCATCTTGTGTGAGAAAAGGCTGAGAGCACTGGAACTCTTCAGTCTGAAATCACAGAATCACAGAATTAACTAGGTTAGGTCATTGAGTCCAACCTATCACCTAACCCTTCTAATTAACTCAACCATGGCACAACCTCATCCAGCCTCCTCTTAAACACCTCCTGGAATGGTGACTCCACCCATTCCAATGGGCAGTCACTCTTTCCTTTAAGAATTTCTTCCTAATGTCCAGCCTGAACCTGCCCTGGTGCAGTTTGTGTCCTCTTGTTTTGTCACTGGGTGCCTGGGAGAAGAGACCAACCCCCACTTGGCTACATCCTCCTTTCAAGTAGTTTAGAGAGCAATGAGGTCTCCCCTGAGCCTCCTCTTCTCCAGGCTGAACAACCCCAGCTCCCTGAGCTCCTCCTCGAAAGGCCTGTGCTCCAGCCCCCTCACCAGCTTTGTTTTCTTGAGAGCAACCTAAGCTTTATAAATCATAGAATCAACCAAGTTGGAAGAGACCTCGAAGATCATCCAGTCCAACCTATCCCCCAGCCCTATCCAGTCATATAGTGGCTTCCAAGAAATCTTAGTTTGAGAAGTAGCAATTTAAAAAGAATTGCTTCTCAAAACTTTAAGCTCAGACACAAATGAGCTTACGGAAAAAAAATTGGTACTAACATACATTCAGTGTCATTGCAAATATCAACTTTCAAACAAAAAGGTTTGAATTTGTCTTTCAAAAGAGATGAGTGGGGGATGTGACTGACTTAAGTTCCACAGATATGATATATAAAAAGGATCTGAAGGCCTTATTGGTGATACTTGTGCTGTAAAGGCTCTTCATTTTCCAATGCCTAGCATTTTTTTTGGCCAGGCTTAGGTGACAGTATCAAGCAATATGAAGTTATTCATATTGTGTATCATATCACACAAAAAGATGATTATCCAAATTACAGGCTTTGCTGAAATAACTAATCTCACTTTACTTGTGATATTGGTTAGATTTCAACCTAAGTCTCTGGAGGTGAATAGTCGTACACATTAACCCAACGTGACATACAGCCTTCCAACCCCAATGCTAAATCAATAAGAAGCTTCAATTAGGAGCCCCTTACCCAAACAGAGAGATAAGAGGAGAAAAGAGCTGTTTATGACCTACTTGGTGCTTTAATGGGTCATTATTACCAGAAAAAAAAAATAAATCTACCTCCTCACTATATTATAATGGAGAAAGTCTTACAGGCAGATGTGAGATCTGACTTCCATAACTGTTACATTTGAAAGAACTCTTCCCTTTCTTATTTCTAAACTGTATTAGAAATTTGTGTTTATCAGTGCTATGAACAAAACTGTCTTGTTCTGATGATCTGCATGCTAAAGGGCGTGATTCAAAGTACTACCAAAACCTCATAAATTTTCACTTAACACCTTTTTTGCTGAATATAACCCTCCTTTTAGTTTTCCATGAGGTGATGTCTTTGTGGTTGCAACTTGCATTGCAATCTGAATAGCTGATAACCCTGCCATGATGTATATTCAGGTTCTGACAGTATTATACCAGAGAAAATTCTCTTATCATTGCTGGCAAGATAAACTACTGCATAAGTTCTTCCAAGGAGTCAGGTCAGTGAATCAGTGACCCCTTTGAGCTGCTGAGGTATTATTTGATTTTAGCTGGCATTAGTTGGTGTTTTTTTTCCAAACTGCATACAAAAAAAGCTTTCCCTTTATATGTTCAAGAGCATGTCCTAGTTGTTTTTTCTTTTCCTGAGGTTTTCATGTGTTTATAAATGTGCAATTTAATTCAAGTCACAAAAAGATTAGTATGCAAATTACATAATTACTTTAGAAACAAAATGAACAACAATGGAAAAATATTGCCTTGTTATATTTCTTCTGGAAAATGAAAGGGCATTAGCATAGACTTTCTCTAAACATAATAATTACCATATCTATGTGGTGAAAAGTTAATAGTTCTTCTTTTCATATAGTTTTAATCTGAACATTTTTATCTGATTCTGTTTACATTTCAAAGGAGTTTCCAAGATAAGGGGAAAAAAAAAAACATTTGTATTCTAATTCTTCATTAAGACAAACAATACCCCTTGTGAAACTGACTGTAGTTAGTTTACCCAGTTATAAACCACTATAAAAATAAAAACACTTGCATATTTTAATTTTCATATCATCTGCCTAAATACTTTGAAATAACTTTGGCAGAATTTATGTGAGAAGTAGCAACGTGAAAAAATTTACCAGTCACTATGAATTTAATCTACAGCGATAGGTTCCGATGTAGCTGGACAGCCAAGGGATCAAATACACTAACTATAATCTTTCAGTTGTCAAAACACTCACATATGTTCGTATTTACTGAGGCAGAAATGATAGCTTGCAGTCTTTAATCAGCATTGGAAGAGTTTGCATATGCATTTTAAAAACCTGACTTTAATGGCAACATCTAATGTTCTCTTGTTTGCAAAATTCAGGAAGTGACATTCTAAGCTGCTCCTTCTTGATAGATTCTTCCCTCTGATGCCTTATTATAAGTGAATTACAGTACGACTGCATCACTGTTTCATTATTTTCACAGATATTTTGGCCCTAAACAGAATTTTATTATCTACAAAGCATAAAAACACCCAGTACTGCAAAGAATTAATTTAGAGAACCTAAGCATATTGCACAGAACATAAAGTTGACCTTTACCGTCTGCAGCTTTTGGAATGGAGTGGGATGTGGAACACATCATAGATTTAATGTGGCACAACACTGTCTGCAGAAACTTGGGTGGGACTGTGACTGCCTGCCCATTGCACCCGATGATTGAATCTGCTGTCACCAGCATCCTGATAATAATGAACATTCAGCTTAACGACCGTGATTATGATTATCATAATTGATGTGCAAGTGCAGTGTGTGGGGATCATTACAGCTGAACTGTACAGCAGAGAAACATGCCTTAGTTATGGATAATTTTACTTTTATGCATTGATTGGGATAAAATATGCCTTTCAAGTTCAACAAGCCAGCTTAATATAATTTTAGGAAGATTTCTACATGTATGAATTGATGATTATGGGCTTTCTGCAAAACAGTCATCCTAGCTGTTTGCTTTGAGTTATTCCATCCCATTAATAGTAGGAAATAATTAAATTATTAGATGTTGTTGAGTGGAGATAACTTATAGACTACTGGCAACATTAATCAAATATCAAGATCAAATATTTCTGGTCGCCATGGCCTTGCCTAGGCTAGGAAAAATAGACCTTGTAATTCACTAGCAATAGCATTCTATTTTTGGCATGCAGAAGAAATTGGGCTTTGGTCAACAATACTGTCATTTTCACATTGTATTGTGCAGCCATTAGGCAATAATTGTTCCTTATATAAATTATATCACTTCCAGCTTTGTTAAAGGAGGCAGAGAATTACAAACTCAAATTCAGCCAGTGGAGGAAAAGGCCCAATCGACAGCTTCAGGCAATTGTGGTGGACAGTGATTCCCTTCAACTTAGATTATGTGAAGTTGCTAAAGTATTTAATTAAATTATGGCATGTATAACAGATAAGCACCAGTGTGTAGACTTATTTTAAGCTACAGTTTTTATAAGGAATATGGCAACATAACTATGATGCAGAGTAGAGTCTTTTATTTATTTACAGTAGGCATAAATTTGGCTTCTTGTCTAAGAACAGGTAGAAATTTCCTGTCTGGGATAACAGACTATGGAATGAGTTCTTGATCTTTAACTTGCTTTCTACTACAATGAAGATTGGAATGTCTCAACTGTGTAGTTCATGACTTCAATATGTTTGGAATTTCTGTGATGAAGAAAGAGAACTTTCTGCATGTTCAAAGATCTCTCCTATTTTATATAGTCTTCTGCTGCAGAAAGTTTTATAGCCTCATGTGGTTTTCATTGTTGCTCATATTATGGACCAAGTGGAATTGGTATCATGTAGAGCCCTAGTTTCCAGATATGTGGGAAGAGACCCCCAAGGAGAACCTAATGTGGCTTGAAAATGCCAGCAGCTTAGAAAGTGAGTGTGACTCTTCTATGTGGCCATGACCAACCCATTTCCTTCCATACATTTATCCTTGTATAGTATCATTGTGTTGCTGGGGAAAATAGGGCAGGAGGTAGGAAGTGATGTGTCCTGTTTAAAATTTAGTTTCACCCATTGTAAGACCAATGATATACTCACAAAAATCACCTGTCTAGTAGATGATGTGATTATGCAGCAGAATTGTTTGATATACTGTGCATGCTTTCCAACTCTGCCTGTGCTGAGATGTATTTAAACTTCTCCTTAACTGCATTTCCCCTAACATTATAGCAATTGAGCTTCAGATAGCATGAATTTTGGAAAGTTGGGTTTTGTTTCTGAGGTTGTGACTCCATGAAAAATTTGAAAGGCCTGTGCTCATTTTCATTTTAGTTAGGAAAAAAGGAGCATCCTTGAGTACTGTGTCCAGTTCTGGGCCCCTCTATTCAAGAAGGATGTTGAGGTGCTGGAACATGTCCAGAGAAGGGCAATGAAGCTGGTGAGGGGCCTGGAGCACAAATCCTATGAGGAGAGGTTGAGGGAGCTGGGCCTGTTTAGCCTGGAGAAGAGGAGGCTCAGGGGTGATCTTATTACTGTCTACAACTACCTGAAAGGGCATTGTAGCCAGGTGGGGGGTGGCCTCTTCTCCCAGGTAACCAGCAATAGAACAAGGGGACACAGTCTCAAATTGTGCCAGAGGAGGTCTAGGCTGGGTTGTTTTCTTGGAGAAAATGCTTAAGGTCACTATTGCTGGAGTGCCTTCGAAAAAACCTGCTCCTGGTATATATAATGCAAATGATCATCAACTACAAGAGATCTCTCAAGTTATTTTTTTCAGGTGTAGAAGGAAGGTAATACAGCAAAACAAATTAAAATATATAAAAAGTATCTCTGGCTACTTTTTAACTCAATGCAGAAAAAAAATTATGTGGGTAACTGGAAGACTAAAAATCTAGGCTGGAAAATCTTTCTGGTGAAGATTACTGATGAGCTGCAGGGTCTGATTTTGAGGGAATACTACAAATTAGCAACAAGGAAGAGTCAAACTCTTCAGTTATTTGCATAAGAAAAGATAATGTCACTGCTTTTCTAATCAAACCATTCTAGTGGCTGTTTGTAAGGATTTGTCAGCAACTAGTTGAATATTTTCTAAAACCTGTTTTCTGGTTCTGTAATTTCTCAACGGGAAAACTCAGTCCCTTGATGATGATCCAAGGCTTTGAAGAATAAATTGATTCAAAAGAGAAAATTAGATGGTACTTATTATACTGTCTAACTAGCAATCCTGTGTCATTTGTCTGTTGGATGATAAATGACTTACTTTGCCCACCTTCCTCATTTAATAATATGTTAGTGACATAAAAGAAAACCTTGCTTTTTAGTAAGAGCTAACTTTAACCAGTATTTCTTTGATAGGGTTAGATGTACATTTTAACTTTCTAAGTAATTCCCATTGTATACAGTGTTTAAACATTTTAAAGCCTCTAGTTTAATCAGAAATACTTTAGAAAGGGAGCATCTTGATAGTTTCTTCAGTTCGTTACAGTAATTTGTGCAAAGCTTTTAATGGAAAAACAAAACAACTAGTTGGAAACACTAGAATTTGAAGTTACATCAGATTTAAGTTGTTTATATTGCTTTAAGGTGTTCACCATTTGGATATTATTTTGTTTTCCATAATAGAAAATCCTTGTATGAAAATGGGAAGTGCTTGGTTATACCTTTTCACAACAGTTTTGGATGGGTTGTTGAGCATTCTTGGAATTAAGCTGATTTGTTTACATATCTTCTAAACATAATGTATTTTGACTCAGTTCAGTTACATAGAATCATAGAATCAATCAGGTTGGAAGAGACCATCCTCCAAGATCATCCAGTCCAACCTAGCACCCAGCCCTAGCCAATCAACTAGACCATGGCACTAAGTGCCTCAGCCAGGCTTTTCTTGAACACCTTCAGGGATGGCAACTCCACCACCTCCCTGGGCCTGGAACACAGCTCTGTGAGGAGAGGCTGAGGGAGCTGGAATTGTTTAGCCTGGAGAAGAGGAGGCTCAGGGGGACCTCACTGCTCTCTACAGCTACCTGAAGAGAGGCTGTAACCAGGTGGGGTTGGTCTCTTCTCCCAGGTAACCAGCAACAGAACAAGGGGACACAGTCTCAAATTGTGCCAGAGGAGGTCTAGGCTGGATGTTAGGAAGAAGTTCTTGCCATAGAGAGTGATTGGCATTGGAATGGGCTGCCCAGGGGGGTCTCTTCCGACCTGCTTGATTCTATGAATTAGCATTTATATAAATAGTATTGATAAAGAACGTCCTAATGAGAGTGTTACCTATTTTCACAGAAAAACAGACACTGTTTTTTAAATCTCATCTTTAAACATACGTTGTTGGTGAGTTGGCAGATAGTAGTAAGATCTTGCTTACAAGAAGCACTTCTTGTAAGAGATACACTCAGGACTAGAGAATGTTGCATCTTGAAACGATGCCAGAATGACATATTTTGTGACACTGACCCGCTATGATTGAATAGTTGTATAATTTCTAGCATTATTAACACCTCTATCTGTTTTGGATGGATTCTAAGAAATTGTGTCAGGTATATGCCCAAGTTGAGAGAAAGACTTCAACTTTTTGTTGTTTTGATGAGCTCTCCAGAAAGCAAGAGCAGATTATTCTTAGAGCAGTAGAACTTCAGTGCCACAAAGTGGATTTTAGAGTAATCTACGTTCCCTAAATAGGACAAACCACATTATCAGGTACCTCTGTACACTTGTGTTAGGGTGAATAGAAAGCCTGTGAGTAATAGACAGGGCTCATTGCTTTAATGGGTTGATGTAAGTAGAGTCTGCTTCTTTTTTAAAAAATTCTATTGCAGATCAACTCTGAACTTATTTGCTGCATTTTAAATACTAATGAGATATTCACTTTGGCATACACTTCAATGTTTATTCATGTAATGCAATGAAAAACTGTTTCCAACATGCCCTTTATAAACTTAGGTTAAAATGATATTCCTCTGTGTTAGAGAATCTATACTCTTTCTTCTCTTACAGGGTTTTGTTGATCTCAGCATGAAATATGTAGGGAAACTGAAAGGCATATTCACATAAGGAGTTATTTATGAGTAGGTGTATGGCCATGTGTTAATATTCTAGAATGAGAGTTATGAAATTAATCAGGAATAGCCTTTGCACTTTGAATTCATACTTCACTTCCATTTAAATAACCTTAGAAGCTTTGATGAGTTAAGGTACAAAGGTAATAGCACCCAAAGGGGATGAGATATAAAGGCCATGATGCACACAATATCTGTCTCACAACTGTATTGTTTTTGTTTTCTAGGAGATTATTTGAGTGAGAAATTACCTTTTGACTGTGATAGCAGGAACTAATTGTATTGTGAGCCAGTAGCTTTGAGACATGTTAGGATCTCTCACCTGTAGTTCTGTGAAAGAGCGACAGCATAAGTTGTAAACGCTTATCATCAGCAACTGAGCACACTGCTCTTTTAAAGTGTGGCTTGTTAGGTATGAAAGTCTCAAACTTAGGGGATGTGGGGGAATAGAAAAACAGAAACAATGAAAACGTTGCTTATTAACAGACTTTGCACACTAATGCAAAGCTGCTTGATTGAGCAGTGTAGTGTCAACCATGTCTTTCTTCTAATGCTAAAAGTAATGTGCACAGACAGAGTGACAATCAGAGTACAGCCTCCCATCAGCTGTAATTAATCTTTTAGTTAACAGAGACTAGAAAAGCTTCTCATCAGCCTCTTCTGAAGTCTGAGGCACCCTGTTTTTTGATGTTTGCATTCTGAGTAAAATTGTCCCCACCAGTTCTAACAAATTGAAACACCAGGCTAATTATGGCAGCTAATGAAGTGTGTGGAATGGTCACAGCTTGTCGTGAAACTGTTCCTTCAGCTCAGATTAGAGTTTCATCAATCACTTTTTTAAACTGATCCAGAATTGCTTCTGCCCAGTGCTTGGCATTTTTAATGCTGTTTCTGTAATTGGTTTTTTCCCCAAAGCTTAGGCTGTTTTTTGAAATATTACATTCTCAGGACAGGACATACAAACTCCAGTTTATAAAAAAACATTTCATTATCACCTCTATCAGCTGATCAAGTGCTAGAAAGCCAATAAAAGAAGCAGAAGTATAAAATTTGATATATTGCTTTTAATCCAGCTAAAGGTAGCAATAAAGCATATACACATATATGTATATGAATCATTATTACTGTGGACTGGATGTATACTGCAATCTCATGAGATATGGTTTGTGGGCTGGATGGTTCAAATCCCATGGAAGAACCTAAATGAAATGAATGAGTTGGTCTTAGCTTATTTCCTGGTGGATTGTGGTCCTTCATATATCACTCAGTTTGGCATGATTTGTAGTTTTTTGCAGATACCCAAGCCTTTGGCAGAAGGAAGACCAAAATGTTTTGCTGTTTTAAGTATTTCCACATTTCAGGCCAAATCTAAAGCCCTCACAGAAGTGTAGAAAACTTTACAGTATAGCTTAGACTACTACTACACTGCCAATGAATAAATTAGCATATAAAGCACTGTAAAAAATTCCTAGTTCCTATTCATTTGTTAGATATAAAAGTACTCAGCTATACATTCAAAGTTGTGCATAGACATTAAAGACACAGATGTTAAAGAAAATTTAAGGCTAGTTTTTTTTCCTCAGCATGGACAACTGAGTGCAAAATTTAGTTAAGAAGTTATCCAGCTGAAAAATTATATCAAGCCTTCGCTTATGTACTTCCAGAGAATATGTTTGCACAAGTTGTCATGTTTAGTATATATAACACATGCTCCTACTGAATCAAGACAGCACAATTTTAGCTCTTGAGGTGTTCAATAACCTAAATTTTTAATGTGTGCTACCATGTGATTTAATTTTTCTGAACACCATTGAATCCAGCTATAAATATCAACTACTCTGCTCCCCAAAGTTTCTTAACCATCAGCAGTTCAGCAAGACTAGATCCAGGGCAATGACAAAAAACTGAAGTCTGTGGCACCCCAGTGAATAATCAGTGTTGCTCATCCTGCTCCTGAACTACGTCAAAGGAGTGTGTGCTATTTGTCCCTGTTAGCAGGGGAGGGAGGTTCTGCTTTTCTTCTTCTCTGCCCTGGTGAGGATGCATCTGGAATATTTTGCTCTGTGCCTCTCAGTTTAAAGAAAGACAGGAAACTGCTTGAAAGGGTCCAGCACAGAGCCACAAAGATGATTAAGGGAGTGAAACATCTCTTATGAAGGAAGGCTGAGACAGCTGGGTCTCTTTAGCTTGGAGAAGAGAAAAGAGACTGAGGGATGGCTTCATTAATGTTTATAAATATATGAAGGGCAAGTTGTAGTAGTTTAGGTGTTCCCTGCCCCCCCACACTTTGGAAATCACCCAGACTAGACTCAGCTGGCTCTGGAAATTTGAATGACGCTTATATTTACAGCTAGCTCCATATACAAGCAGATATTTACAGTATAGACAGTTATAGACAGAAATAGACAAGGTAAAAGGTAATACAGAAACACAACAGCCCTCCCAGAAACCTGAGTCCCCAGGAGGGGCTCCCAACTGCCCTTCCACCTTCTCCCACTCCCCTACCTTACCCCAGACGTTGCCTTGTGCCCCAAGGAAGAATGGAGGTTCAGCCAGGGGGTTAGGAAGCAAATGGATTAATCAGAGAGATGGAAGATGAGGTTAGAGATAAAATGTCCAGAGCAGAGATAAAATGCCCAGAGCCCGGACAAAGAGCGACTCCCTTATCTGTGTTTGGATTCTTGCTCTTACACCTCTCAGCAAGCCTATGAATGAAGTAGGCATCACCACTGTTTCTCTTTCACAGCCTGTAATCTAGTTCTTCTCACCAAAACATTCAAGCTAGCTTCAAACTAGCACGCAAGTGTCAGGAGGACAGAGACAGGCTCTTCTCAGTGACAGGACAAGGTGAAACGTGTGTGAGCTGGAGCACAGGAGGCTCCTTGTGAATGTAAGAACAAACTTTCCCACTGTGAGAGTAACAGATCAGTGGAAGAGGCTG
Organism: Pogoniulus pusillus; assembly: GCF_015220805.1. Taxonomy (NCBI): domain Eukaryota; kingdom Metazoa; phylum Chordata; class Aves; order Piciformes; family Lybiidae; genus Pogoniulus; species Pogoniulus pusillus. The sequence continues at coordinate 14,463,326 of NC_087288.1, forward strand.
CCCAGAGTGGTTGTGTAGTCTCCCAGATGCATTCCTATGTGACCTTTTTTTTTTTTAAAAAAAAAGCAACTTAACCTATATAAGATAAAAATAAATTCACTTAAGCATTTCAATTCAGATTTTTTTTCCTCCTTAACTCCCAGTGGCGTAATTTTGGCAAGTTAGAGATAGCTGATCTTGGCAGGTTAAACATTTTCTGGCTTTACTCCAGCAGGTTAAAAGTGGTGGAGTTTGTCTTGGCAGTCAGCATTGGGCACTGGCTTATTTTCAGCTGGAAAGAGAATGTTGTGGTTGAACAGATCAGACAATGAAAGGGTCATCTTATAAATGGAATAAGTCAAGATACTTACCCCTAAGTGCATGGTTTTCTAATACAGGTCCTGTTGCTAGCAGAATATGTGTGATGGACAGGGCAAGGAGTTGATTTAAACATACTGTGATAAAAATATGTCCTTTTTTCATCAGCTGCTTTTAAGACTCCCCATATTCTTCTCTACACAGAAATATAATGTTAGGCATAGCTTTAATAACTTCATAAAAGGATTATGGATTATCCATCAGTGTGTTTTCATACTTGACATCAAGTTATTTATACATCTTAAGCAAATTAAGATGTACATCTACCCTTTTCAAAAAGAGATTGTTAAAATACCCTGCAAAAGTAGACGTTTACCTGGCAATACAAAATAAACACCTCTTGGGATTCTGAATACCTACCACACTATTTCAAGTGCACATTTGTTTTTTAGCCCAGATTCAGTAAAGTTCAAGGGTATCCAAGTATGAAATAACTTGCAAAGAAATTCACATTAGTTTCTTAATTTAATTTACTTATATAAAAAAAGACTACATTACTTGGAAAAATAGAATATTATCTTTGGCAATTTTGATTCAAATACAGACATTCAGAATTTGGATGATGTTGTTTCATAACATTTGTAACACGGTACAGCATGAACTGTAACATTTTGTGCCATCAACTATGCTTTTAATCTTGATACTGGCAACCAAAAAGTGTCTACATAAAGGTGATCTGTTCTTCTTCAGTAGATTAGCTTTAAACACATAAATAAATCAATTATCTGAGCAGTTGTCTATAAAGGACAACATATTTCTTTCTAGAATCATAGAATCAACCAGGTAGGAAGAGACCTCCAACATCATCCAGTCTAACCTAGGAGCCAGTCAACTAGACCATGGCACTAAGTACCCCATCCAGTCTTTTCTTGAACACCTCCAGGGACAGTGACTCCACCACCTTCCTGGGCAGCCCATTCCAATGCAAATCACTCTTTCTGGCAAGAACTTCCTCCTAACATCCAGCCTAGACCTCCCCTGGCACAACTTGAGACTGCGTCCCCTTATTCTGTTTCTGGTTGCCTGGAAGATTGCCTGCAGCCCCCACCTGGCTACAACCTCCCTTCAGGTAGTTATAGACAGCAATGAGCTCTGCCCTGAGCCTCCTCTGCTGCAGGCTGCACACCCCCAGCTCCCTCAGTCTCTCCTCACAGGGCTGTGCTCCAGGCCCCTCGCCAGCTTTGGCGCCCTCCTGTGGACACCTTCCAGTACTTCAACATCTCTCTTGAATTGAGGAGCCCAGAACTGGACACAGCACTCAAGGTGTGGCCTGAGCAGTGCTGAGTCCAGGGGCAGAGTAACCTCCCTTGTCCTACTGGCCACATTATTCCTGATCCAGGCCAGGATGCCATTGGCTCTCTGGCCCACCTGAGCCCACTGCTGGCTCATGTTCAGCTAGTATCTACCAGCACCCTCAGGTCCCTTTCTTCCTGGCTGCTCTCCAGCCACTCTGTCCCCAGCCTGTCGCACTGCCTGGGGAGCTCTTTTAAAGCGTTGCAAAGCTCGTACATGTTTGGGAGGAAGGCTCAGACAGTGTCTGGCTTGCAGATCATCGATAAATGGAATAAATTAGCTTAAAGGGTACAGCTGGGAATTCCAACCTTCCTTCCCCTTGAGCAACCACAATGACTACCAAATACTAAGTAAATGTAACAAATGCAAATTTGGACCACAAATCTTCATAGCTGTTTATATTACACCTGAAAAAATGTCAGGCTAATTTCAGATCCCAGGTAAATTTTAAAGGAAATAGAATCATAGAATTCTAGAATCCTGGAAGGGACCATAAAGATCATTTACTTCCAACCCCCCTGCCACAGGCAGGGACACCCTACCCTAGATCAGGCTGGCCAGAGCCTCATCCAGTCTGGCCTTAAACACCTCCAGGGATGGGGCCTCAACCACCTCCCTGGGCAACCCATTCCAGGCTCTCACCACTCTCATATTTAGTAGAAAAATTCCCTGGACTGTAGCCTTCCCTTTCCCCCCTTTGTCCTTCCTTGCACAAACTCCCAGCAAAGCCAAGAGGTAATTCACCTTTGCTTCTAAGAGTTAACACATTTGTAACCCTTAATGATTTTTTTATTGCAAACCCATGTTATTTAGAAATATTTGTCCCTTCCTTGTACAGTGCTTCAAACTATTGCATTCTCCAAAGAATTGTTATTGCCTGTCACATTATAGCTTCATTTGTGCAGCTATGGAAGGGTAGAATGGGTTATGCTTTTGGTCCTTTGTCCAAGCTGTTTTTAGCCATGCTGGAGCAGACACAGGCTCTTTTCAGGGCACACATCCTCTCCTACCTTGCATAGGTGGGAACTTGGCTTGTATTAGCCAGTTATCTCCAGTTGTCTCTGGAGCACAGATTAGCAGAGCTTAGCTGCTGAGCCATGAGAGCAGACTTCAATGAGCACAGATTAGTAGCGGAACACTTCCTTCTCAAGATGTTAGAGAAAGGGAGAAATAGAGTTATAATTTTCATGTTGGACTCTCACAGAGGAGCACATGCTGCTGTGCTGCTTGTACTGGACACATCATGCAGGAGCTCTCTAAACCTGTGTGATTTCCTGTTTGACCTGCCCTAGGTGGTCCTGCAGGGAGATTGAACTAGATTTCTTTTGAGGTCTCTTGCAACCCCTAACATTCTGTGGTTCTGTGATGATCAGGTCCATGGTTTTTCAGATTCATGAACCATCACTAGAAACATTTTATCACTTCTAGCAAGCACTGTTTGAGCCTGTTTTCATCACTCATCATTTCAAAAGATGAGATGTGTAAGAGTCAGTGACAGTTATAAATCTCCCCCAAAAGTGTGTTATAATAATGAACTGTTTGTTACATAGATCAAATAGCAATTACTGTTTTTCTCTTTCTGTTTGGAAGTTAGGATATTAAAATAGTGTTGTTAGGTTTCCTACTGTGAACATAATTTCCCTTCTTTTATTTTTTTCTTCACAGCACATTATAATAATGTCAATAAAAGACCAAAATTAACAAGTAGAAAAAAAGTTGTCTTATGTAAGTGTAACACAGAAGGTTATAAAGTGGCCTTTTTTTTGATGGTTATACAATATCATTTTATTTTAAGATCTAATAGCAAGTTGATTCAAAGGGTTAAGACTTGCACTTGCAAAGTCATTAAAGTAAGTAGAAAATTGCCTTCTGCCACAGTAACCCAGTCTTTTTAAATCAAAGAGTTTTATTGTTGTTGATGATGTTTGCATTTGCAGGAGGTAATTAGCGAATGAGTTAGGCATCGCACTCAGAGCTTTCAAGCTTGTAAAGAAGAACCATAAACTTCATCTACCAAAAAGAAACCCCAAACCAAATAACCTCCCCCTGCCCCCTCCCAAAAGGAAAAAGCAGACAGTTAAAGAGGGAAATTGCAGACAATAGAGGGAAGTAGAATCATAGCATTTTAGATCAGTTTGACTACTGCTGTGTCGTTCCACAGCATGGAGTAGCTCATAAACTCCTCATGGAAGTGCAAGTTTTTTTCATTGCACTTAACCCAAAAGAACAAAATTTAGAATTAGTAATAGTTGAAGGAGAGGTTATGTGGATGGCTCCTTGTTCTCCTCCTCCACACTGTGCTGGAAAGCTGATTAGGAGAAGGTGCAATTCTATCCCTGTCATCACAGCAGTGGTCACTTGGCCACGGTAGTGCAGGGAACTCCGATTAGGCACGCTTTTCTGTGGAAGTCAATACCTCTGCACTGACACAATGAGCTCCGGTCCCTAAGGCATGATCCAGGCTTTTGTTATTATCTCTTATTTGAAGGGGCTAGTTGACCCAATTGGTTAACACATTAGCTTTTCAATTTTATAGCCTTAAGTCACACAAAACCTATTCCTTGGTTTTGGATATTTCTCCGCAGCGGAAAGCAAAATTGGCAGTCTGTGCCCACCAGCCACAAAAACAGAGTTATGCCAAACAACTGTGTCCTGAACTTTATGGCTAATTAGCTGTTGAAGCTGTGCCCAAGAAATAGGTTCTGTTGCCCATGGGAAGAAGCACATAGCCATTATTCATGCCCCAGCTCATATCTTTCAATAGGTCTTGTGAGCTGTGCTGCTTAAAGAGACTAAATGTACAACAGGGAATTAAAAATTATGGTACCCCTTTCACTGACTGAAATATTGTAAACTTGTTTCACTGGGGCCAGGATTGGTGTCAATGTACTTTGTGTGAAAAGTGCAATAGAAGCATTAGTATTTGACAGCCCCAGTTGAAATAAGTGAAATTAATGGAGCTCTTTTCATATACGACAAGGCCATGGCACCCCTTTCATGCTGCTTACAGACAGAGAAAAGTCAATACTTTTTTTATTACTTGATGCTGACCTACATTCTGCACTACAAGTGCCAGGCCCACTAATTGGTTTCAGTTGTGAGAAAAGTTTGCCCCAAAGAAACACTGGAGCAGATAAATCAATCTTTTTTAGGGTAGCTTAGTGGCTTTTGAGCACTTGAAACGACATTTGTGTTGTATTGACAGAATGGGTTGTTGCACTCATTTTGTCATGTCAGAGGACCCTGTACTAGTTGGAAGTATTGTTGACCAGTATTGATAAATTTGTAAAGAGTAAAAGTTAGCTGGATCCACGTTTTACTTGTATAATAGCTTGCCATTTCTGGTTTGCTTCCTTGTTAGAGACCTTCATGGCTATTAATAGGTCAGGAGGCTTGCTATGACAGCTCGATTTAAAACTCTGATTTTACTATCACGAGCATAAGGAGTCAAAGGAATACTTAAAGTTGATCTCTTAGTGTTAAACAGAGAGAGTTGTGGATCATGGCAGTGAGCACTTGGCATTTCTGCCTGCGTTTCCAAATTAGGTGTGCACAAGGTGTGTCCCAGCTTTGCAGCGAAGGCAAGACTGCTCAGTGAGCTTACTCTGCACTACAGACATGGAATAGCTCAGGCTGGAAGGGACCTTAAACATCATCTAATTCCAGCCCTCCTGTCATGGGCAGAGCCACCTTCCTCCAGACCAGGTTGCTCGAGGCCCCACCCAACTTGGCCTTGAACATCTCCAGGAAGGGACCTCCTTGGGCAGCCTATTCCAGTGTTTTACCACTCTTACTGTAAAGATCTCTTTCTAACATCCAGTCTAAATCTGCCTTCCTCAAGATTCAATCCATTCCCTCTTGTCCTGTCACAACAAACCCTTGCAAAAAGTCCCTTCCTGGCTTTCTTGTAGGCCCTGTCCAGATACTGGGATGCTGATATAAGGTCTCCCTGGAGCCTTCTGATCTCCAGGCTAAACAGCCCAACTCTTGCATCCTGTGCCCACAGGGGAGGTGCTCCAGCCCTCTGATCATCTTTGGCTCTCTTCTATAGCTGCTCCAGCAGTTCAATGTCTTTCTTATGCTGCATGGACATTTATGCACAATTTTCCCTTGTATCCTCTAAAGTCTTGATGTGTACCTGTGAGTGTTGATTTCAAGCTAAAGAAAAGTGAGTTTTATTTCTTATTTTTACTATTCAGTAGCATCAAGATATTAATCAGGGTTCTAGCAGCTGTGCCCATGTTTTGGTTATTCTTCCTGCCACACATTCTTGATGGAAGTTACTTGGAGTTGTAGGTCTAGGCTGGATGCTAGGAGGAAGTTGTTGCCAAAGAGAGTGACTGGCATTGGAATGGGCTGCCCAGGGAGGTGGTGGAGTCACCATCCCTGGAGGTGTTGAAGAAAAGCCTGGCTGAGGCACTTAGTGCCATGGTCTAGTTGACTGGCTAGGGCTGGGTGCTAGGTTGGACTGGATGATCTTGGAGGTGTCTTCCACCCTGATTGATTCTATGATCTTTGAAACATCTCCACATGTTACTTCTCCAAACTCATGAAGGAAATCTACATTCACACAACTTAATGCAACTTTAATCTCCACTTATGCAACCAAATCTCTGTTTATGCAACAAAATGAAATTCTGTCATTACAGAGAAAGATTATGCAAAGATGTGAATCAGGTATCATAAATGTACTGTAAGTTTGTCATGTGCTTAGCAGCTTCATAATTATTATGGACTTGACACAGGGAATTACTTGAAGTGCATGTGCAGGAGCTGAGAATAGATGGTCATAATATTACCTTCTGACCTTAAATTCTGAGTAGATATGCAACTCCTGTTTGCATGTTCTTGTCTTAGTATGAAGCAGCTGACTTTCTGCTTCACTAAATTTCCAAGAAGATACTTAATTGTAATTTCAGTGTTAATTTTAATACCACAGGCATTTGTACAGTACTCTGAAAACAGTTTGGAATGAAACTCTAGTGGTGCAAATTAATCACTGGAATATGAGGGAATGCATTTTCCAAGTTCTTCAAGCTGATGTGTAGGTCTCCAAGGTCTCACTGGTTTGTCAATGGTATTTATACATGATCTGTATTTGTCTCAGAATCACAGAATTGTCAGGGTTGGAAGGAACCTCAAGAATCATCTAGTTCCAACCCCTCTGCCATGGGCAGGGATGCTTCCCACTAGATCAGGTTGCCCAGAGCCACATCCAGCCTGGCTTTAAAAGCTTCCAGGGGTGGGGCTTCCACCATCTCCCTGGGCATCTCGCCACCCTTATGGTGAAGAACTTCTTCCTAATGTCTACCCTCCTCTAGCTTGGATCCATTCCCCCTAGTCCTTTGACTGCCTGACATCCTATAAAAAGTCCCTCACCATCTTTCCTGTGCTCCCCTCTTAAGATACTGAAAGGCCACAATAAGGACTCCTTGGAGCCTTCTCTTCAAATCAGCCTGTCCTCATAGGAGAGGTGCTCCAGCCCTCCGATCATCCTCTTGGCCCTTCTGTGGACATGTTCCAGCATGTCCATATCTTTCTTGTAATAGGGGTTCCAGAACTGGACACAGTACTCCAGGTGAGGTCTCACAGGAGCGGTGTAGAGAGAGAGAATCACCTCCCCAGACCTGCTGGCCACACTTCTCTTGAAGCAGCCCAGGATTCAACTGGATTTCTGGGCTGCAAGTGCACACTGGCAGCTCATATTGAGCTTCTCATCCACCAGCACTCCCAAGTCTTTTTCTTCAGGGCTGCTCTCAAGCCAGTCACTGCTCAACCTATATTAGTGCTTGGGATTGCCCCAGCCCAGATGCAGGACCCTGCACTTGGTCTTGTTGAATTTTATGATGGCTTCTGCCCACCTCTCCAGCCTGTCAAGGTCCCTCTGAATGGATCTCTTCCATCCAGCCTGTCAGCTACACCACACAGCTTGGTGTTGTCAGTGAACTTGCTGAGGGTGCACTCAATGCCATGTCACTGATGTTAAACAAGACTGGTCCCAGGACTGGTCCTTGAGGGACTCCACTTGTCTCTAGGCTCTACTTGGACATGTAGCCATTGACAGCCACTCTTTGGGTATGGCCATCAAGCCAGTTCTTTATGTACCAAGTGGTCCATCCATCAAACCCATATTTTAGCAGCTTGGAGATCAGGAAGTCATATGGGACAGTGTCAAAGGCTTTGCTCAGGTCTAGATAAATGACATCAGCTACTCTCCCCTTCTCTACTGATGTGTACCTGCATACTCAGATATAAAAGTATTTTATATTTTATTTTATAATTCTGTTTAATTTGCTTTAATATGCCAAAGATAAAAGATGTAAGCATTAAGCAAGTCTAATCTCTGACTTTGTGAGAGTGTGCTGACTGGGATCAGTCTTCAGTGACTTTATCTCACCTTTTTGAGTCCATCGTTTAGAACTGATGAGCACATGTGACAGTCAAATAGTAAACTATATCAAAAGGGTCTCTAGGTCTGGTTAAGAACTGTCATTTGAACTTGAGTCACAGTTTACTAGATTGAGAGGAGTCAAAGCTTGACAAGTTTAAAAAGGAAGTGATATATTAACTGGGGATTTAAAAACACATGTCAGTCCTGAGAATTACACACCTCTGATGCTGAGAGGTATGTGGCATGATCTAGTGTTATGGAAAATTCTGTTCAGCTCAGCTCCGTGCTCCTATGATCCTGAGACTGAAAAACTGTAGGTTCAATCTCATCAATATATGAGATTTGTACATTTGTACACTAACTGATTCCAGCCACCAGCCATGAGGAACTGATAGTGAAAAGAGCTTTGGAGAAGCTGGATTTTCTCCACTCACAACTTCTGTCCTTGCAGCTTTGAAAGGCTTATCAACACAACTTCATAACTTCCACGCTGTGTTGTAATCATGTTAAACTCAAGCTAATGCTGGCAGTCTACCAGTGACAACCAACAGTGCATTGCAATGTTTCACTACACAATCTGAACCTACGTTTCACCATCAAATTAGATAGACTATGAGAACCAGGCTTCCAATTCCTTTCTCTTTGTGCTGCCATGATAATACGGTGAGATAGATTTGCAAGACCAAGTGGTAGTCTCAGATCTTATTTTCTCACACTGTTGAAACCTGATTAAAATCTTTTATATTCTAATACAGAAATCACTGGGGTTCTTTTTCTAGAAAGATTTTTTTATTTGATAGGCATATTGGGCAACATTTATGCTATATACATTCTAAACTTCTTTAATTAGTCTCACTGTAAACCCAGCAACACTTGTATTTATCCATCAGACTGCCTGATATTTCCTAAATGTGGTCAAACATAACTGCTGCCATCATAATCAGAGCCAGTTGTTTAAATGCTCAGTTGTGAGCATCTAGTGAAATAGCTTTAAATAACAAGATAAACAGTACAGCTGCCAACCCAAAGTAATCTTACACTGAGGGGGTGTGTGGGCACAGAATATTTCCTCTTTGTCATTTTGATTTGAGTTTGAAGCTGGACCTGGGCTTAGTTCCAGCTCAAAAAACTGTTCACTTCAAAGGCTCCTAAATCGTCCCAAGGAGCTAATTTTGGCAGCCAATTGTTTTTGTTTGGCCAGGCATCCTAATAGCAGAAGCCGTCTGCTCCAACAAATGAAGGTTTCTTTGATGCTTAGAGTTAGCCATCCTGATTTTATCCTGATGTGGGAGGTGTCTGCTTTTATTGTTTTCCCTTTCTCCCCCAGCTTCACAGCTTTTCTTCAAAATAGAGGACATATATTCTACTCTGAGTTACTGTTGATCAGGAATCAAAGCTTTCTTGGTAACTAGAACTCTCCCCTCCCCCCATTCCTATCACCAATGTTAGCTTGGTGAATTTACTAAGTTAAATATAACTAGCTTCACATAGAAGGAAACTATTTGCAGTTATGCTGGAGTTAAAATAGTATTTATTATAAAAATAATTATATGGACAACTTTTCCTGCAGTAAGAAGATGCTTGTGATGCCAAACACACAATAGAAATTAAAATACTGTGCCAGTCTTCAAGTATAACATGAAAATATGCAAATAGGCTAAGTTGGTTAAGAAATTGAGTTATGCAAGGCACAGGGAAACTCTGAAAATGAACTCTTGTGAACAATTAAGACTGCTAGGGTCTCCCATCTGGGGGGTAGACAGCAGTTAACTACTAATAGGGTCTGAAAGAGGGTGGTCCAGCCAGGAGGAAACTTGTCCTTCACAGTGGCAGGGGACTCTCCAGATGGGAACTATCAAGGCAGGATGCACCCAAGGCCAGAAGAATGCTCTATTTATACTTTTCTCCTAGACAGAGTGTCCATTTACCATCACGAGGTGCAAAAACACAGCTAATGACCAGCCTGATTTCAGAGTGGGTATTTCCATCAGTCACCCCACATGCTGTAAGGACCCTCTGCTGCTCCCCTTCAAGCCCACAGGGTGAGGGGAGGTGGGGAGGGAGAAGTAGGTTTTTTGTGCCTTTGTCCCACAGAGAAGGAGAAGAGAGGAATTTGGGGTAATCATAACGGCCTGCTAAGCATTTTCTGTGAGCATTTAAAATCAAACGTTTAGCTTATTTTACTGCCTTGTTTCTTGCATGCATTAACATTGTACTTTTAAGGTATAGGTCCACCTGAATTTCTTGCTCAATTTAGATTTATCAGCATGTGCATTAAAATAACAAATGAATGTGACAACCACTAACTTTTTCCTGGAAAAAAAAATAATCACTCTACTTTTATTATTTTCTTCTGGAACTCCTAATCTGTTTGTTGGCAGTTATCATAGAATAGAATAGAATATCATAGAATATAGATCAACCAGGTTGGAAGAGACCTCCAAGATCATCCAGTCCAACCTAGCACCCAGCCCTAGCCAATCAACCAGACCATGGCACTAAGTGCCCCAGCCAGGCTTGGCTTCAACACCTCCAGGGACAGTGACTCCACCACCTCCCTGGGCAGCCCATTCCAATGCCAATCACTCTCTCTGCCAACAACTTCCTCCTAGCATCCAGCCTAGACCTCCCCTGGCACAATTTGAGACTGTGTCCCCTTGTTCTTTTGCTGCTTGCCTGGCACAAGAGACCAACCCCACCTGGCTACAGCCTCCCTTCAGGTAGACAGCAATGAAGTCTGCCCTGAGCCTCCTCTTCTGCAGGCTGCACACCCCCAACTCCCTCAGCCTCTCCTCACAGGGCTGTGCTCCAGGCTCCTCACCAGCTTTGTTGCCCTTCTCTGGACACCTTCCAGTATCTTAACTTCTCTCTTGAATTGAGGAGAGCAGAACTGGACACAGCACTCAAGGTGTAATACTTATTTCTCTGTTTCTCATGGAGCTGGTTGAATATCCACGTTTTGATCTTAACCAAGGTAGAAAACTTAACATACTGTAAGGATTTTTTGATGTCTTTGTCTTACCTAGTTGTCAGGGAGAAGAATGTTACTTTGTATACCATGATTTGCAAAAAGCCTGTAACATCTATTTTATCAAGCAGGGAAGTTTTGCAGTGCCTATTGTAGCTACTTAAAGTTTTACATACATATTTTCTTGTAATTAAATCAACAGATTCTTGTCCTCTGCTTTAAAGTAATGTACATAAAATGTAAAAATATATGTTTGTGCTAGTTTGAGGCTAACTGGAGTATTGTAATGGGAAAAAATAGATTATATGCTATGAAAAGGAAACAATGGTGATGTCTACTTCACTCATAGGCTTGCTGAGATGTATAAAAGCAAGAACACGAAACACAGATAACACAGTGTCAGTGTGTGTGTGTCTGTTGCAGTTGGTGCCCTGGTCTGCTTCTGTGTAATCCTTCTGCTTTCTAACCCTTCTTGCCAATCTTCCAACCTCACCTTGCACATAAGGCAAACTCTGGGGTCAGGTAGAGGGGTGGAAAGAAGGTGGAAAGGTAGTTGGGAGCCATTCCTGGGGACTCTGATTTTTGGGAGGGGTATTGTGTTTCTGTATCACTTTTAACTTGTACATTTCTGTCTATAGCTGTTTATATATTGTGCTGAGCTTCATTCCTTAACTTCCAGACCGCTGAGTCTAGTCTGGCTGAGTGTGTATGTGAGGGGGATAACTCCCAAACCATCACAATGTTTCATATACATTATTTTGGATAACTTGTATTCTAACTAGAAGACAATATTTAGAGCTCTAAAATCTCTTCCCCCCAAAAAAATGAAATCAGGAAAGGCAAACTTAAACCTTTTTTTCCTTCTTTTTTTTCTTTAGGACTTTCGCACAGTTTTACCATCGATCGTTCTCTTTGAAAAGTTTGGAAAGACTTATTCCAGAGCTGGGCAAATAGTCTAACTGTCCTGCAAACTGCATCCTATAAAACACCTGAGAAGTAACCAATAAACATGCTTCAGCACATGCACAGCAATCTTTTGACTGGAAGCTTCATAAAGTACTGTTGCTGTACAGTGGTATGTCTGAAGTAGCGTTAGTTGATTTTGCTTGATCTTTAAGCAATGCAGCTTACAAGACTTATAAAACATCCTTTTTTGTTCAGTTTTGGAACAAAAAAAAACAAACAAACAAACAACAACCCCAAACCAAAAACCCCAAAGTATTATCACACAAAAAATTATTTCTGAAAATATTTTCTTTAATGTAATTCCTCCAGGACACAAAACCAGAGTAGTCAAAGACTTGGAAGTGAATTGTGGTTTTTTTACAGATTTGGAAATGAGGTTAACACTGAAAAACAAGAACATTTGGAAATGGTATCTGTTGGTTTTTTTTCCCATAGAATCACAGAATCAACCAGGTTAGAAGAGACCTCCAACATTATCCAGTCCAACCTAGCACCCAGCCCTAGCCAGCCAAGTAGACCATGGCACTAAGTGCCTCATCCAGTCTTTTCTTGAACACCCCCAGGGATGGTGACTCCACCACCTCCCTGGGTGACAGTAAAAGTATCTGGTTTGTCATTGTCCATCATTTTCAGTCTTAATATGTGTTCTTTTTGGATACTGATCCATCACTTCTGAGGGACAAAGCAGACTATTTACATGGAAGATACTATTTTAAATCCTTTCAGCTCTTTCGTGGGATGATCATAGAATCAACCAGCTTGGAAGAGACCTCCAAGATCATCCAGTCCAACCTAGCACACAGTCATAACCAATGAACTAGATCATAGCACTAAGTGCCTCATCCAGTCTTTGCTTGAACACCTCCAGGGATGGTGACTCCACCACCTCCCTGGGCAGCCCATTCCAATGCCAATCACACTCACTGTGAAGAACTTCCTCCTAACATCCAGCCTAGACCTTCCCTGGCACAACTTGAGACTCTGTCCTCTTGTTCTGTTGCTGGTTGCCTGGCAGAAGAGACTGGCCCCCACCTAGCTACAACCTCCCTTCAGGTAGTTGATGATACAATGATACTGATGATACAACATCAGTATTGAAATAATAAGTTCTAACAACATATGCATCCTTACTATTAAATCAGTTGTTCTTTATTCACTTAATTTTCTTTATCAACAGCTGTATGTTTACTCCTGGTCCTGTGTTAAGCAGAGTGATATGTGGGTACATAATAATGTGACACTTGGCAAAGAACACTTTTGATCACACAGAACTGAGATTAGTTTGCTGTGTTTGCTATTTGTGCAGTCCTGCAAAAATATTGAGCATCTTCAGAGCCCACTAACTTCAGAAGACTCAAAGAACACAGCATCATGGGAAGACATCAACATTTCTTAAGAGCAAATCATAAGTTGATTCTTAAAGTCATGAAGGTGACTTGTGCCAGGAGTTTTGTGCTGGGTTCTCCAGGATACCATTTGCTTTTCTCATTATGTATATTTAAATCAAATTTATTTATCTGTTACTCGGGGGTCTGATTTTTATTACTGCATTTTGTTACACAATTCTTTTGTCATAGAAGCATAGAATCAACCAGGTTGGAAAAGACCTCTAAGATCATCCAGTCCAACCTAGCACCCAGCCCTCTCCAGTTAACTAGACCATGGCACTAAGTGCCTCATCCAGTCTTTTCCTAAACACCTCCAAGGATGGAGACTCCACCATCTCCCTGGGCAGCCCATTCCAATGCAAATCACTCTCTCTGGGAAGAACATGCAGAAACTCTCCATGGAAAGCCTGTGTGTATGAATACTTTCTGATCTCAAAGTCTCAAATTTCACTTCCTCAGGTTTTCAGCTGGCAGCCTGTGTGAAAAAGTTTTGCTGCCATCATATAGGAGACTAAAAGCACTTTCAATTCCATTGTAGTAGGTTATAATGCAAGCTCTGGGCTGTGCTATTGTTCCTTCTTGTAATTTTCAAGCTTTGAAAAGTTTATTCTTCTCTGTGACAATGAGAAACTAACTGGGAAGTACGACGCAGCCACCTCAGTGGCTGAGTCTCCTGATAAGATTTAATCTGATCAAATGTATCATTCATGGGAAGGATTGAACATGAGATGCTTGTGCAAAAGTGTTGATGAATAAAGATGCCACAGTAATTTTTATATGTGAAAGCTATCTATTTGATTACTTCAGCTTTAAGGTAGTTCATCACAGTAATTCACCCTCTGTTGCCTCTTTAAGTTCATACCACAGTTTCCCATCAGTCCGATTAGAAACGGCAGTACCTTTATCAGATTAATCTTTCTTTCTCTTTCTTCCTTTCAATGTCTCTGACCCTAGGACAAAACAAAGCTTACTGCACTGGCAGTAGGGCTCCTAACTAAAGATGTGGAGCACAGCTGGAGGTTAAACCCAACATTCCTAATTTAGGTGTCTGATACATACACACTTTTCCTCCTCTTTAGAAAAAGCCCCATCCTTTCAATTGCTAAGCAGTTAGCTACCTGCCAGAAACTTTCTTACACAAGATCAGATCTGTTCATTTTGTTAGATAAATAAACATCTACAACATTAATAAATTAGCAACCATATTACCTATCAGGCATTCTTTTGCCAATTATTTTTTCATAGGAAATCCAACACACTTCTTTACTTGCAGGTCATACAGAATTTATATCATTCATGGGCATATAAGATCCAAAATACTTTGTGGGGCCAAACTATAACTCCAGAATCCTTTAATTACTCATTAAGTACATTCAGCACTTATTCAATACATTTATACAAATGTATTGTCCAGAGAAAGGTGATGAAGCTGGTGAGGGGCCTGGAACACAAACCCTGTGAGGAGAGGCTGAGGGAGCTGGGGGTGTGCAGCCTGCAGAAGAGGAGCCTCAGGGGGGACCTCATTGCTGTCTACAACTACCTGAAGGGAGGTTGTAGCCAGGTGGGGGGTTGGTCTCTTCTGCCAGGCAGCCAGCAACAGAACAAGGGGGGACAGTCTCAAGCTGTGCAATCTGGGGAGGTCTAGGCTGGATGTTAGGAGGAAGTTGTTGGCAGAGAGAGTGATTGGCATTGGAATGGGCTGCCCAGGGAGGTGGGCACCCTCACTGAAGGTGTTCAAGCAAAGCCTGGCTGAGGCACTTAGTGCCATGGTCTAGTTGCTTGGCTAGGGCTGTGTGATAGGTTGCACTCGATGATCTTGGAGGTGTCTTCCAACCTGATTGATTCTATGATTCCATGTGATTCACTTTACTCTGATTTATCTCTCTTGTTGGTGTAGTTTATATGCCAATTTAAATTAACTAGTTACTTCTTACAATGTATTTCAATGAAGTGTTTTTAATATATTAGACACTCCAGGTTTTCCATATTGATAAAATTGTTGGTTTGTAACCTTCCAATACTGAATGGTGTGTACTTCAGGGAAGATTTTTCTGTTTTATTAGGGGATGTTGCAATCTCCTGTATTCTCACAGTACAGCATCTTAACACAGAGAATGAGTATAGACAGAGGCACTGGGATAGGAACACTGGAAATGTGAAATGGGCTCATAGATCTTGTGAACCTGCAACCTCTTAGTAATGTAGTAACAACACTTAGCAAACTCCTACTATCTAAAAATCAAAAAGAAGGACTGTGATGCCAGAAAAATAGGCAAATATCACTCTTCAGAAAAGGAATTATTTTAACTTCCCTGTTAAATATATTTCAGTCAATTGTGGTTGAGCTAATCTGAATAGTAAAATGCATTGCCAAACTCTACCAAAGCCACCTGGCTGCTGTTTTCTGCACTAACAAAATATACCCTCTGGCCTGCTGTTTTATGTGTATGATCCTTGCTTTTCAGCCACAGAAACACAAATGGCTTTTGTTATCTGGACTGATTTAGTCCATGTGTACAGAGGAAAAAAAATAGGTTTAGGGGGTTTTCATTCTGCATGGCTGAAAAAGCTTATCAAATACCTTTAGGAAGTAGCACTTACTGGGGAGAAGTTATCCTACCAGCTCACTAACAGAATATCTCTGGTATGTCATTGATGTATTGTTTTCCAACATATAAAAAGCCTGAAATGTAATACTGCAGTGTCCACTGATACCTGAATATTTTGTGTAGGTTAGAGATATTGAAAGAGTCAAATGGTAGCTTTATATTTGCTTCTAGACCAAGTATAGTGGCCTGCATGCAAGGTGCTAGAGAGTCAAAGGCTCTGTGCTAATGACCAATGATCTTTGGGTTTAGCCACCCCTGGGGATCACAGTGCTTGTAAAAAGAGTGCAGGCAAAGTCATTAAAATGGAACAGCAAGGTGCAAAAAGTTGCTCTCAGCATCTCAGACTATGAAAAGTTTCAGGAACGTTGGAAAATGTCTGGTAACACCTTTCCTTAACCAAATTCACCTGCTGTTACTCAATGTATTAAGGATACTTCAGTGTTGCCACCCAATAATCTCAACTGACTCCTGCACAGCTGATGTTGTAAACACAGAAAATCTCTTAATTTAGGAATTTAGGTAATCTCAATACTATCTTCTGGGCCAATCCAAGATGTTCTAGCCACTTGTCAAAGAAAACATTTAGCTTTTAATGCCCTCTAGAGGTAGAATTGGTGGTATAGTGTTGACCGCAGACTTAGCCATGTTTTTCTGGTCCAACTATGATGCTGTAGCTTTTAAGATACAGCATTCCCCCCTTCTCCTTCCCTGTTTCATTTTGTTTCTTTTAAATAAGCCACATTTCTATAAGATGGAAATGTTAGGGGCTCTGTGACAGAGCTAGATGATCTAGATGCCTCATTCTGCATTTGCACCGAAGTCGTCTCCAGCTAAGCTGTGGATGTGTTTAAAGTGCAAAGCAAAATGCTTGTAAACTGTAACAGAGCTTGACATACCAATGCTTGACATTGAAGTAAGCTCTGAAAGCACCAACAGTAAAAAAAAAAGGTATATCTAAGAGTTTCCTGTTGTTTCAAAAGATGGGCTTGCAGTGTGCCATTCCAGATTCCATAGTCCTCAATGCAATGGACTTAGAAGTTCTGCACAGTTGAGCTTGATGGAAAGATGAGCTCTCTATTTTACTTATAGCCATGGGCTCCTTCCCATGCTAAGAATGGCAGCAACTGAAAAACAGAGGATGTGCATTATTCCTCCACTTTAAAATCCATCAGAGGAGTTGTATCCATGTAATCAGAGAAATCATTTGAGTCTTGAAGCTTTTACTTTTCTTATCTGCATATTTTTTGGTTAGTTTTTCTTTCACATGGTGACAAAGATTTCTGGAAACTTTTAGGAGAGAAACAGACTCATACAATTACAGAATGGTAGAACTTGGAAAGGACCTCTAGAGATCATCAAGCCCAACCCACCTGCCAAGGCAGGAACACCTAGGGTAGGTCATGTCAGCAAAGAGTCTCAGGCAATGCAAAGCTGGCTTGATTTTGTGTTCTTCCATCTTTGAATAGCTGAGCTCATTAATGAGAAAATCATCTGGCTGCTGGCACAATCAGATACAGCCACTTATCAGTACAGTGAGTTCTGTTTATAGTACTCCAATTCATATTCATGATCAGAGGATGTGGTGGAGCAATTCATTAGCGTGCTGCTGCATTAAGCAATCACTGCCAAAACGTGACATATTGAGAGTTTGCATGAAACTACTTCCTTTGAGAGTGTTTTGGTTAAGGAATGCCTAAGTGCAGAAATCTGTTGAGATAAATCATTCAGGTTCTTCAAGAGAAACATTTAGAGTCCATGTATATAACATTAAGTTAAAAAGATAATCCATTCACTGGTGCTGTTTTATGTGTGACATGCTCACAACCTCAAATGTCAAGTTTAAACTACTCTAACAGCTAACAATATATATAAACCAGATTACAATTATCCCAAAATGAATCCTCTTTCTTATTCTTAATGACTTTACATTGTCTAATGTAAATTGAGGGGTTTTTTTTTGTTTAGGTTGAGATATTCAGCAACATCAAAACCTCAACCTTCTACATTCCACCTGTCTGCCTGTGGCACGAGAAAGGGACACATGCAGTCTGTACATGACCATTTCACAATGGCTCAGTTGTTAAAAGGGGACAGTACTTGTAGAGAAACGTGCTGCTTCTGTACTATTGCAAGAAGAAGGTGAGGGCAGGTTTAGTTACCTTTTCTCTCTTCAAGTTTGTAGCATGGTGTTGTGGTGATTCTTTGTCTGCATGCTTCATTTGATTCTGCCATATCATTTTCTACTGAAAATCATCCCAGTTTATTGTCTCTTCTTCAGATTTATTAAAAGCCAGAGCTACTCAATGGTAAGAAATGTGCTGAAAGAAAATAATAGAATTGTAAATTTGTCATCCTAGAATCATAGAATCAACCAGGTTGGGAGAGAACTCCAAGATCAGCCAGTCCAACCTATTACATAGCCCTAGCCATTCAACTAGACCATGGCACTAAGTGCCTCATCCAGTGTTTTCTTGAACACCTCCAGGGACAGTGACTCCGCCACCTCCCTGGGCAGCCCATTCCAATGCCAATCACTCTCTCTGCCAACAACTTCCTCCTAACATCCAGCCTAGACCTCCCCTGGCACAACTTGGACTGTGACCCCTTGTTCTATTCCTAGTTGCCTGGGAGAAGAGACCAACACACCCCCACAGCCCCGCCCCCCCCCCCGAGCTACAGCCTCCCTTCAGATAGCTGCAAACAGCAATGAGCTCTGCCCTGAGCCTCCTCTTCTGCAGGCTGCACACCCCCAGCTCCCTCAGTCTCTCTTCACAGGGCTGTGCTCCAGGCCCCTCACCAGCTTTGGCGCCCTCCTGTGGACGCATTCCAGTATCTCAACATCTCTCTTGAATGGAGGAGCCCAGAACTGGACACAGGACTCAAGGTGTGTCCTGGCCAGTGCTGAGTACAAGGGCAGATGATTTTGTACTTTGACATACAGAAGGAAGTCAGTTTGTACTCTAAAATACACAGAATGGTGTAGACATGTGCTAGTTTGAAGCTAGCTAGAATGTTTTGGTGAGAAGGATGAGATAACAGTGCTGATGTCTACTTCACTCATAGGCTTGCTGAGAGGTATAAGAACAAGAATCCAAACATAGATAAGGGAGTCGCTGTTTCTTCTGCCTGGGAGCTCTGAGCTGGGACTGGGGAAAGGTTGAGAAGTGGGGGGGGGGGAGCAGGTGGAAGGGTGGTTGGGAGCCCCTCCTGGGGACTCAGATTTCTGGGAGGGCTGCTGTGTTTCTGTGTTACCTTTTACTTTGTATATTTCTGTCTATAACTGTATATATATTGTAAATCTCTGCTTATATATTGAGCTAAGCTGTAAATATAAGCTTCATTCAAAATTTCCAGAGCCAGATGAAGCTAGTCTGGGTGATTTCTGGGTGTGGGGGCACAGAGAACACCCAAACCATCACAAGACAGAACAGCTCCATCTTTCAATATGCATTAGAATCTTAAGTCATCAGCTGGAATAATTAGAAGCTGGAAATAATCTATTCATTCTTCTGATCTTACTGATGCCACTTCTGATAACGAAACCCACTCCTGTTTGTGACTTAGTGATGGATCCTAAGGCAGGTACTATCTATATTTTCATGTGTCAAAGTAAATGATTGTGTTGATTTTTTTTCCAGAGTAGAAACAGCACTATTGGTGCCCAAGCAATCCATATCTTTATTTAGATACCTGAAGTGGAACCTAGCAGGAAAAAAAAAAGGGAAAGATGTGGAGTAGAGCATATTTCTGTGCAAATCTCTGTCTCTTCCATGTGAAAGTGTAGCAAGGAGCCTCAAGAGAAGAGTTAGTCTCCCCTTGGTGACCATTTATAACTTTCCTAGGGGAAAAAAAAGTGTAGGCAGGAAAAGTAGTGATGCATGTCTGATATTGATGGAAAGCAAGTATGTACCTCATCCATTGGAAACATTGATCAAGGCCACTTTGCTGCTTTTTAATGATGGACCCATAAATCTGCCAGTATCAATGAAAGTCACTGTTATCTGCTCGAGGTTCTAAATGGCTACACTAGGGAAGCTAAGTTGTAGCTAATGGTTTCTTGCATCCAGGAGCTAAATTGTCATACTTATCTCTTTCAAAAATCTCCTTCTGCTTTTCTCTCTCTCTCTCTCTGTCTCCCTCTCCTCCCTGTCCCGTCCCCCCTAGGCCCCCCACCCTGTAAACAGCACATAAATAAAACAACATTACAAACAGGGAGAGAAAGAAATTCCACATAGAATAGTTTAGTTTGGAAAGGACCTCAAAGATCACCCAGTTCCAACTCCCTGCCATAGGCAGGGACACCTCCCACTAGAACAGGCTGCCCAAGGTCTCTTCCAACCTGGCCTTGAACTCCTCCAGGGAGGGAGCAGCCACAACCTCCCTGGGCAACCTGTGCCAGTGTCTCACCACTCTCATTGTAAAGAATCCTTTCCTAACACCTAGTTTGAATCTTTCCTCTGCCAGTTTAAACCCATTCCCCCTTGTCCTGTCACTACAAGACCTTGTAAATAGTCCCTCCCCAGCCTTCCTGTAAGTCCCATTCAGATACTGGAAGGCCACTATAAGGTCTCCTCAAAGACTTCTCTTCTGCAGGATGAAGAGCCCCAACTCTTGTAGCCTGTCCTCATAGCAGAGCTGCTGCAGCCCTCTGAGCATTTTCATGGCCCTCCTCTGGACTGGCTCCAACAATTCCATGTCCTTCTTGTGCTGGGAACTCCAGAACTGCACACAGTGGGGTCTGACAAGGGCAGAGTGAAGGGGCAGAATCCCCTCCCTTGGTAATTTTTTATTTTGCACATCTTTTGTCTCTGTTGGTTTCAGTCAAGAAGGTAAGAACCCAGTAGGATGTGGCATTCTTCTGTGCATACAGTCTATGGACTATGGCAAACAAATCTGAATAAGAAAAAGGTCTGCAGAAGTGATATTCCTGTTAAATGTCAGTGTAGAGTTTGTGGTTCAAGGTCAGATCAGGTTGATTTAAATTCAACAGCAGTGAAATCTTACACATTGTTCTTATCAAAATGCTAAGGAAAACCTCCTGCTCACCCTGATCTTCACCCAGTGATGCACTCTGACTGACCCAAAATTTCGTGTGGACAATAATTCACAGGATCTTTCCAATGTTGCACAACCCAATGCTGAATAGAAAGATGGAGAGGAGCCTAAAATGGTACAAAAGGCATCTGTTGCCTGTTAGATGATGGAGTATGGCTGCTCCATAACAGTTTTATGTATTCTTTAAGTAATCTGATGAGGGCAGAGGCTAAGAGGAAGCATGTGCTATAGTTGGAGAAAACCCAAATCACAGGGGATTCAACTACAAAGTTGCTTCAAGTGTAGAGCAAGGTAAGAAAACTGGGAAATGTAGTCCTTTGGATCTATGGTCATTTTAAAAGTCACCTTATAACCACAGCTGGAGAAGTGTTACAACTGCCAAAATTCCCACTTGTAAAACATACTGTACTTTGTTTAGTAAATCAAGGCATTTGCTTTGCCTATTTAACAAAGCCAAGGAGGTGCCAGATACCATATGTAGAGTGCTAAGGCGACATGAATGAATGAACAAGCAGGTGGGACTGAGTTCATCCTAGCTCACAAACTGTGTTTAAATATGTGGGCTTGTTCTGCACTGCCATGCTGCCTGCCAGCAGCACAGTTCCGTAGCTTCCAGTGTTACACCTTTGTCAGGGACTCCTCTGCCATGCCCAGGATCTTTCTGGAGAATCCCAGTGTAAGGCAGGGATTAGCAATTTTGTACTGAATATGTTTAAGATTCAGATATATCCTCAGTGGAAGGCTTCACCTCACAAAATGGGAAGAGATAAACAACCCTTCTCCAAAGACATGCTGAAAACATTCTGAAAAGGAAATTTGCTTATTTTCTTGCCTCAAGACTACCAAAGAAGTCTCCAGGCAAATCTGACTGTAGCTCAGCTTAGCCTTGCCCCAACACACACTCCTGTGTTATATGTACACGAATCTCAGAAACAGATGGAGTACACTTTACCCAGAATCTAATCCTAGTGAGGTAGAGAGGCCAGATGGTCTCACTCTCCAAATGAAAACTTTCAGAGAGTCTTTAAACTAAGCAAAGATTTTATTAACATTGATGGCTGGATATAGCATAATACATGGAGAAGATTAATTAGAAACTCTAATTAAATGTAACAGCGTAAAAGAACCAGAGCGCTATTTGGCATCAAACAGCTCTTTAAGATCCTTCTTGAAACCTGGAGTCTTCAGCATGGCTGCAAAGCAAACAACAGGGGGAAAAAAAGCAGAAACAATGAGATTTCCTAAAAGGTGCCAAATTCAATTCTACATGCAATCATTTTGTGTATTTTTAATAGAACCACAGGACAAAAAAAAAGGGCTGAAAGGAACCTTTAGAGGTCGTCTAGTTCATCCCCCTACCCCAAGGCAAGATCAGCTATACCTAAATCATTCCTGACAGATGTTTGTCTAACCTGTTCTTATAAAGCTCCAATCACAGAGATTCCAAAACATCCCTAGGCAATCTGTTTCACTGTTTAACTATCCTTGTTGGTTGAAAGTTCTTCCTAATGTGTAACTCTGAATCACCCCTGCTCCACTTTAAACCTTCATCATTTTCGTTCTGTTGATCAAGGGCATGGAGGAAAGGAAGTTTGGGGAGTTTATTTCCAGGTGTCTTTTCCAAACAGGACAATCACCCCTATGTTTTCCTGCTGTATTTTTTGCTTTGGATGTATTCATTTCAGCTATTTAATTTTCTTCCTACTTAGACTTCTGATCATTTGCTGTCCCTCTATTATAGAATCATAGAATCATAGAATCAACCAGGTTGGAAGAGACCTCCAAGATCATCCAGTCCAACCTATCACCCTGCCCTATCCAATCAACTAAACCATGGCACTAAGTGCCTCATCCAGTCTTTTCTTGAAGACCCCCAGGGATGGTGCCTCCACCACCTCCCTGGGCAGCCCATTCCAATGGGAAGTCACATCTCTCTGAAAGATGCCATCACAAACTGAAGGGTGGCATCATAAACTGAATATGGAGCCATTGGAGCTAGATGATCCTTGGGATTCCCTCCAACCCTGACTGATTCCATGCTCTTAGCTATACCCATCAAGGTGAAAGGGCTGTATCCTATTTTGCAACCTGGTAGGAGACTTGAATGTTTACTAAGGTTTGACTTTGTTGAAGTGTGCTAAATTCATTTTCTTTTCCTATAGAACTCTTTCCTAGCCTCTTATTTCCAGCTTAGTTTTAATAAAAGCTGTCTGAATATACTGAGGGAGGGATTTCTTTGCTGTTTTTACCTGCAGACAACAGTATAAAAAGAATATTTATTTGCATAATAAGGCCATTATTCAGTCCCCCAAGCAAGAGAGGCAACAGCCAGGTTCCTCCAGCTTGTTAAAGGAACATACATTTGGATGTCATGTTTTAATTCTCAAGCATACAGAGTGGGTAGCTTGAGGATACAAGCAGTACACATTTCTTCTCTGTTTAAATCCTGTGCATGTATCTCTGGCTCACAGCAGGAATTCCTGTGGATCGTGGATAGTTACTAATAAATAAATCAATCCATTGAATTACAAAACCTGAAAATGCAGTGGCCAGCAGGGGCAGGGAGGTGGTTGTCCCCTTGCACTCCCCTACGGTGAGGCCACACTCCGAGTGTTGTGTTCAGTTTTGGACACCACAATACAGGACAGATGTGGAGGTGCCGGAGCAGGTCCAGAGGAGGGCAATGAAGCTGGGGAAGGGCCTAGAGAATAAATCTTATGAGGAGCGACTGAGGGAGCTGGGGATGGTTAGTTTGAAAAAGAGGAGGCTGAGGGCAGACCTCATTGCTGTCTGCAGCTATCTGAAGGGACATTGTGGAGAGGCTGCTGCTGGGCTCTTCTCACAGGTAATTGGAGACAGAAAAAGGGGGAATGACCTCAAGCTGAGATGGGGGAGGTTTAGATTGGACATTAGGAAAAGTTTTTTTCACAGAGAGAGTGGTCAGGCACTGGAATGAGCTGCCCAGGGAGGTGGTGGAGTCACCCACCCTGGATGTGTTTAAGGGTCATTTGGATGTGGTGCTTAGGCATATGGTTTAAAGTCAGTCTTCTAGAGTAGGGTTCTAGGTTGGGCTTGGTGATCCTGAAGGGCTTTTCCAACCTGGATGTTTCTGTGATTTCTGTGGAAATGTTGCCATGTTTCCATAACATCTGGACCTCTGGGCTGTCATTTAGTCAATTAGCTAGTAATGCAATGCTACAAGGTTGGACTATCTTACTAAAACCAGGTTGGAACTTTGAGAAGCAAACAGCATACATAAATAAAAACAACTGCAGCTGGTACAGAGAATTACTTGGAGGAGCCTTCTGCTGTTCCTACCCACTAAATGTGCTCCTACTCCAGCTCCCTAAGAAAATGCTGCGGTGAAGGGCTGTAGACAAGCACAGGTAGAAGCATCTGGACCCCAACTGTTCTGAAGGTTTGCTGTGATAAACACATTTCTAGTTCACAGAAAAAGGAACAGATGTGCAGATTCAAGAGATTTTATCCCCTCAAATGCTGCACTCACAGCTAAAGAATAAGTGAAAATAAATGTCATTGTGGGAGCAGCAGCAATGGCAAGGACTAATGCTAAAAGGGTGCAGAGAGGGAGGGAGAAGAGGATAACTTATCAAAAAAGCAAGGATAAACGAGGAGGGCATTAATTATGGACTAGTCCCATATAGTGAGAGCACCCAAACTGCCTCTCTTAACAAGTTTCCTCTTTTGTAGTTTCCTAGCATCAGCTGCATACCACCCTTTCCCACTACCAGTGTGCAGCACATATGGCTGCCTTGCAAGAACCACACAAATCATCCCATAAGTTCATTTTTATTAGTAGCTTCTGCTTAATTAAGGGATGCATCATGCTTCATCAATCAGCTTCCGTGTATGTGAGTTGATCTCAGCCACTCTGATTCAAACTTCAAGCAGATACAGTTCTTGTGCTGCAGGCAAGAGGGTGGTTAACTTGACTTTGGGGAGCCAAGGGCAAAACTTTTATTCCTTCCCTTTAATGAATAAAATGCCTTCTATTCATCAAAGGGAAGTTTCATACCACAGCTATGACAGTGGTGGATCCACAATGACTTTCTGCTTTCAAAAGATACAGACAAAAACCAAACTATTTCTGAGCTTCACTACTTAATTCTGCAAGTAGATTTTCTAATGGCTATGGGTTTTAGGCTGTTTCTAGATACTAGATACTAGAAGCAAACTGCTGTGAAACTTAACACAGTGGGTCTGTGAAAACAACCCTTGGGATTTGTTAGCAATCATCCCAAGTATAGCCAGGAATCTGAGAAGTAGTTGAAGTTAAAATGCCATCCAAAGACTTTCACAAAAGCTTATTCTGATCTTGCAGAAGTTTCTTGTGAGCCACAGGTTTGAGGAGTAGATCACAGGAAGGGAGATGATGCTGTGATCAAAGTATAGAACAGAAATTTGGGAAGGGTTGTTCTTACTCCTTGGAGTATTCCTCCTTGAATCTCCTATTGGTCACTTACATGATTTATTAAACCTGCAAATTCATCTTAAAATAAAAGGAATTCATTTTTTGACCAAGCTCTGGACCTGAAAGGTATCTCTCCTTTATCAACAAATAGATCAGTAGGTAAATACAGCAAAGGAATCATTCATAACTGCTTGATGTTAATGCACATTACAGCCTCTACTTCTAGGCTGTTTTTCACTATAGGGTGTGATTAGGCCTTTGTGCTGAAATACAGCTCATCAAATCCAGGAAAAAAGAGCAAGCCCCCACATCAAATACCTGCTCCCAGATGAGCAACTGTTGTGTTTTGCCAGAGAATTGTGCTTGATGTGTAGGGATTGAGAACAAGTCTCTGTAATCTATGACTTCCTAGCTGTTTCTTAAGTGTTTCTGGTTGTGTCAATATATTTGTTTACTGCTCTAATTGTGTTAATGAATTGAACATAATTAAACTTAGAGCACATCATGAGCTTCCTCTGGCACCTCTAGGAGGTTTCTTAAGTAACAGTTCATCAGCCACCATCAGTGCTGCTTAAACTACACTATGCCTTCTGTTGTAGTAAAGTTCCCACCAGTTAGTTAGCTGGGATGATAAATCACTTATTGTTCCTGTTCATCTATCTCGACTGGGGTTTTGGGAGTTATCTTCTTTGGCTTCTTTACTTCTTAAGTATGTAAAGAATTGTAATAATTTGTGCATTTTCTAAGCTATTTCACTATTCCTATCTTGGATATCTTTTTGGACAAACGTTAGACAATAAAAATCTTATATATTCTTCATCCTAGAACTTGAGTCTCCTCCTTGCTAAACACACAGGTAATATACAATCAATAATTAGTTGGTATTAGCAAATAGCAGGATATCATGAATTCTCTTCAAGCTATAATATGCCACGGGCTAAATGCCATAGGCAACAGAAGAGACAGGGAGATGCCTGATACAAGCAAATTCCAATCCATTTATTGCATTCCAAACATGTGTTTCTATACCTTTCATCAGAAGGCTACAAATTGTGCTAAACTGCAATTGGTTACATGTACTTGCATTAGAAATTACATACTAATTGGTGTAGACATTGATCATGTTCTCTCAACAACATGTGCTTTGTGTCTAAGCAAGCTAAGTCAGCAGAGATAGGTGGAAACCACAGGCTCCAGCCTTACATTTGTTTCTATTTGTTACACCATTCTCTAAGGTCATTCCAACCTTCTATTTTATCTCAACTCAACACTTCTGAGCTCGTGCACTCTTACCTGCCTGTGGCTTATGTTCCAGTGTATAACATTCAGACAATTCTATAGAATCACTGCATTTAATATTACTATTCCCAACATTAATAGCTTTTAAAAGTTGCCCTTAAACTTATATCTTATTTCCTTTTCTCATGCTTATACTAATGTCTTTACATGTACAGAATTGGTTCATTTTAGTTTAACACAGAAATGTTATTCACTCTCCACTAGTGACATCTTCATTTCTCGAAGGACCTATGGATGGTGCATGATCCCAGCTGAACAAAAATGATGGTATGTATGTGTTAATTTTTAAATCAGTAGATTCTTCCTATAAAAATGTTGACTCTGTTTCAGTGTTTTCAGAGCAGCACAACATGTTGTGGGAATCACTGATGGTGCAGAACATTGTCAGATGCGCGCAGCGTGACGCTGTGTTCACACGGCAGTTTTTAAAGCAGCTCCAGCAAGCTAAACCCTTCTGATGCAGCACTAGATAAAAATATGGAAGAAATAAAACCATCTAGGAGAAACATTGCCTCTAGCACAAATGACTGAATCTCATTAATATCCATGCAGTTATCTTCAGACCACAAAAAAGGTACATGTCTGTGTATTAGCTAGCACAGATACTGCTGTGCAGCACTGCATTTTGCACAGAATCACAGAGTGTTAAGGGATGGTAGGGACCTCAGAACATCATCCAGTCCAACCCCCATGCCAGAGTAGGATCACCTATACCAGATCACACTGGAGCACATCCAGGTAAGTTTTGCATATCTCCAGAGAGGGAGACTCCACAATCCCCTGGTCAGCCTGTTCCAGTGCTCTGTCACTTTCACAGGGAAAAAAAATTCCTCCTCACGTTTACATGGAACTTTCTATGCCTCAATTTCCACCTACTGCCCCTTGTCCTGACATTGGGTATCACTGAGCAAAGCCTGGCTCCATCCTCTTAGCACTCACCCTTTACATATTTATAATCATTGATGAGGTCACCCCTTAGTCTCCTCCAAACTCAGGAGCCCCAGCTCCCTCGGTCTCCTCATAAGGAAGATGTTTCACTCCCTTAATCATTTTTGTGGCTTTGTGCTGGACTCTCTCAAGCAGTTCTGTGTCCTTCTTAAACAGAGAGGCCCAGAACTGGACACAATATTCAAGATGAGGCCTTGCCAGGTCAGAGTAGAGGTGAAGGAGAACATCTCTCGACCTACTAACCACAGCCCTTCTAATACATGCCAGAATAGCATTGGCCTTCTTGGCCACAAGAGCACATTGCTGTCTCATGGTCAACCTTCCATCCACTAGGACTCACAGGTTCTTTTCCCTTTCACTGCTCTCCAGCAAGTCAGTCCCCAGCCTATACTGAGCCCTTTCTCAGTCCTGGTAGAAGGCTGCATAACACACACAACATAAATAAACACAACACAGTCAAACTTGTAGGAAATACACGTACCATGTGTGTGTCAGAGAGGTTTGTGTGATAAATTACACAGACCATGTGGTAAATTGCAGTGTGTGCTTTTGACTGCCTCATCTACTCTCTGCTTACTAATCCATCTCCACTGGGACCACTTCTATCATTTAAAAGATCTGATCAACATCAAATCGCTCCTTAAAACAACAACAACAACAAAAACCCCAACAAAACACAAAGCAACCTGCCACGATGCATAAAGCAGGTTTGGCTAACCATAGTAAATGCTGGATAAGTCAGCAACCTTCAGCTGACCCATTTCATGTCATTTTAAAGGGCCACAAATGGCAAAAAAAAAAGAGAAGGGAACAATATATGGAAAGACTTTACCATAGCTCTTAGCAATGATCTTACTGCCCCTGAAAAGATCTGTGTGACACCAAATGGGATGGAGTGGCTGACACACCAGAGGGTTGTGCTGCCATTCAGCAGGACTGGGACAGGCTGGAGAGTTGGGCAGGGAGAAATTTAATGACATTCAACAAGGGCAAGTGTAGAGTCTTGCACTTGGGAAAGAACAACCCCAGGGATCAGTATAGGTTGGGGATTGATCTGTTAGAAGGCTGCGAAAGGGAAAAGGACCTGGGGGTCCTAGTTAATAGGAGGTTGGCCATGAGCCATCAATGTGCTCTTGTGACCAGGAGGGCCAATGTCATTCTGCGGTGTATTGGAAGGGCTGTGGCTTGTAGGTTAAGAGAGGGTCTCCTGCCCCTCTACTCTGCCCTGGTGAGGCCACATCTGGAGTACTGTGTTCACTTCTGGGCTCCAGAACCTCCAGGTTCAAGAGGGACATAGAACTACTTGGGAGAGTTCAGTGCAGAGTCACAAAGATGATCAAGGGAGTGGAACATCTCTCTTACAAGGAGATACTGAGGGAGCTGGGGCTTGGAGAAGAGGAGATTGAGAGGTGACCTCATCATTGATTATAAATATGTGCAGGGTGAGTGCCAGGAGGCTGGAGCCAGGCTCTGTCCAAATGACAGGACAAGGGGCAATGGGTGGAAGCTGAGGCATAGGAAGTTTCATTTAAACATGAGGAAGAATTTTTTTCCCTGTGATGATGATAAAACACTGGAACAGGTTACCTAGGGGAGATGTGGAGTCTTCCTCTCTGGAGATATTCAAAACCCACCTGGACATGTTCCTGTGAGATCTGGTATAGGTGATCCTGCTCTGGCAGGAGGGTTGGACTGGATGAGCTTTTAATGTCCCTTCCAGCCCCTGACATTCTCTGATTTTATGATTCTGTGATGGAACTGTGAAGTGAGGTCAGGCTCCCAGCATAATCCAAGAATAGTAATTTGTACTAAAAAAAAAGAAAAAAAAACCAACCCCAACCTAACCAATCAACCAATAAAATACCCCCCAACCAACCAGCCAGCCAAACCAAAGACCCACAAAAAAACCCTACAACAAACCAAAACCCAGAAAAGACAAAACCAAAACCAACCAAAAAAAAAGATAATTAAAATAATTTTGGCCCCTCTGCCCTCTCTAAATCCATCCAGAACAGCTCCATAAATTCTCAAATTCCTTAAACCAGAAAAATAATCTGACATCTGATGCAAGATTGAGACTAATAGGCTAATTCCACATAGTTTGATTTATCCATTAATCATTGCTAAAAATAATTGTGTGTGTGCCTAAATTAGCTAAGTCTTTCTTTTGGGAAGCAAAGAAGAGTAAAAGGCTTTATAGCACTGAAAGTAATTCCTGTAGCTGTTAATTGGCATTGCACTCGAACACACTTTTTTTACACTCTTGCTTTCCCTTGAAAGAAGCAAAGCAACGTCCTTGCCTTTACTGAGCACAGTATTAGCACCTCAGAACTGTACTGCTGGAGCCCAAACTTAATTAAACAACAAGGTGAGGACCAGACAATATATCAAGGTTATAAACAGGAGCGTTAACCTTCTGGAGGGGAGAGATTCCCAGCTTTCCAAAGGGAACAGGACTTTGTACCTATATTTGGAAGGCCCTGAGAGGACAAACTTTAGCATCATCATAAATTAAGTACAGAGAAGGTAATTTAGGTACGGTTAGTGTCTTTTTCCATCTGTGCCTTGGTTCACATCTGCAATTCCTGAGCATACAGTGGTAGTTCTGCCACAGCTGATAACAGCAACAAAAATGAAAGCAGGTTGATTTCCTGGAGCTTTGGGTGGTATAGATGTAGCTTGTGGCTAGCCTTCAGGAAGGAACTTATCTGAGCTTCATCTTAAGGTCCTTCCTGCTTTCTTCTCTCTGCTCACTACTCAATCACATTCAGTGGAGCTGACAACCTCTGGCTCCAGAGATCACCCTGATACCAAGGACACCTCTAGATATTCTGTAGCTGCTCCAAAAGTGTGCATCTCCATAAGGAAAAAGGTGAACACAGGCCAATGCCTAGTAGTAGGGGCAGCTACCTTTTCTGGAAATTGCCTCTAATAGCAGCATGTTGTCCTTTAGAGCAGTGAGCTCTCCTCATACAGGAAGCTGCTGTATAAAGCACCCAGATACTTTCTGTGTGTGGACAGAGACTCCAAGGATTAGAGCGTAAGTGTTTAGTCAAAGGGAGGTTGTCTGGCATGCTAACCCTGTGTGTCTGGCAAAACCCAGAGAAATACTAAAAATTAGACAAGTAATCAGTAGCATTCAGATTTCCAAGAGAACAAAACAGAATAGAAACCTCAGACTCATTTAATTACATTGTTGAGAATTTTTCCTCTATTTCTGTGCTAGTTTGGAGCTAGCTAGAATGTTTTGGTGAGAAGGATTAGATCACAGGCTGTGAAAGAGAAACAGTGCTGATGTCTACTCATAGGCTTGCTGAGAGGTATAAGAACAAGAACCCAAACATAGATAAGGGAGTCATTCTTCTGCTTGGGAGCTCTGAGATGCATTTCTCTTTCTAGCCTCTCTGGCACCTCTCTGATTAATCCACTTTGCTTCCTAACCCCCTGGCTGAACCTCCATTCTTCCTTGGGACTGGGGTAAGGTTGAGAGGGGTGGGGAGAAGGTAGAAGGGTGGTTGTGAGCCCCTCCTGGGGACTCAGGTTTCTGGGAGGGCTGCTGTGTTTCTGTATTACCTTTTACCTTGTCTATTTCTGTCTATAACTGTATATACTGCAAATATCTGCTAGCATATTCTGCTAAGCTGTAAATATAAGCTTCATTCAAAATTCCAGAGCTGGCTGAGTCTAGTCTGGATGATTTCCAAAGTGTGTGTGGGGAACACCCAAACCACCATAATTTCAAATTACAAAAATGCTTGCTAGAATTACATAGTTTTATCTTCTACAACTATATAGTTCTATCTTATGTAAAAGATATCATGTGTTTTGTTGCTACTGTTTGTCTGAAAAGAAGATAAAACATTGTTATTTAATTTTCATGCAAAATGCTATGCATGGAGTAACTCATTATGAAACAATAAGTCAATACTTGAAAGGTTAATAGCACTTCATTCAAACAAAAATTAAAAGGTCTGAAGATACATAGCCAAAGCTTGGCTAAACAACAAACAGAGGAGGATGAGCTCATGATTTGCTGTGATCTGTAGGGTGGATGAGCCAGAAGGAATGGAGAGTTATAGAACAGTACAGTAAAGTGCAGCATGGGCTAATGGAATGAAAATTAGAGATAGAAAATTTAGGCTGAGCACATCAGGAAAAAGGTTCATAATGGAAAAAAAAAAATATTAGTTGGCCTCCCAAAAGCTATGATGGAATTGCTGAAATTCCCTGAAATCTACATGCAATGCAACAGATCATAGTGCTAAGAGCAATGTCAAGATGAGTCTTCATTGCATCGTCTTAAGACTGTAGTGGAAGTACCATAATGTAAGTGGGAAGAGCAGAAGTAGCTGATGTCAGAAAACAAAAAAAGAGTCTGATTCAAGAGAGAATCTTGCATGCAAGTTACAGAACAGGCAGAAGAGTCACCATCATTATTTGTTCAGCAAACTAATCTAATTCAAACAACAACCTGGAATTTAAAGCAAAACAAAGCAAAAGGAATTCAAAGGGGGATAGCAGTCCTGCTATCAGAGCTAGTTCTTCACAGCTATTCAAATCAGTGAAGAGGAAATGGCGATTGAATGACAACTTGCCAGTATGTATTGTCCCCAAATCTGCTTTCACACACAGGCTTGAGGCACCATCTAGTTACAGTGCATATGGGTATGGTTTATAGAACCATAGAATGATCTGGTTTGGAAGGGACCTCTGAAAGTCATCTGGTCCAACCCCCACTGCAGTAAGTAGGGGATTGCCCAGATCACCTTGAGTATGTCCAGGGATGGGGCCTCAACTACCTTCCTGGGCAACCTACTGCAGTGTTTCAATACCCTCATGGTTCTAATGTGCTTTATTGGCTAAGCTGAAAAGCCAATTCTTGTAAGACTGTAGTGTTTGTAAACAACATATGTGGACAACCCTGATTCTTCTTGGATGTGTTCATGCTTCACGTAGCTGGTTTGATTTCTGCTTCTACTGTGAAGTTAGACTGATGTGAGTTTGAACTGAAAACATATGGTCATCTGATGACTGGCCATTTTCATATCTGCCAAGAGGATTTTATGGTTAAATTGTTTTCTAACATTCCCTTCTTAGTTACTGAATCCCTGGTGCCATTGCTATTTTGGTATTAGGGTACTTAACCATCTGACATAGCAATAGAATCAGTCTGAAGTTAACAATTAAGTCTGGATTCTAACTCCTAATGTGCCCTGCTGCAGTCTATGGAGAGCTGTATAGTTCAGTTTGTCAGCAAAGGCCTGGAAAAATATTTGTATCACAGAATCAGAGAATGGCTTGGGTTGGAAGGGACTTTAGAGATTATCTACTCCAATTTCCCTTCCATGGGCATGGATGCCTCCAAAGTAGAATCATCTTCTCAAGGCCTTGAACATGCCTGGGGAGGAGGCATCCACAACCAACCTGGGCTACCTGTTCCAGAGTCTCACCACCCTCGTACCAAAGAACTTCATCCAGTCTAAACCTATTCACCCTCAGCTTGAAACCATTCCCCCTTGTCCTATCACTAGACACCCTTATGAGAAGTCCCTCTCCAGCACCTTCCTGTAGAATCTGTTTAGGTATTTTAAAGCAGTTATAAGGGGCTCTCAGAACTGTGTGTTCTCTAGGCTGACCAACCCCAGCTTGAGAGAGCCCTCTCTTGAACGTAGAAATCACCTTGGGAGGTGATGATTATATGAAGAGTTGAGGAATGTCTCAATAAAGCCATGTGCCCTAGTGGCCAAGAGAGCCAATGGCATCCTGGAGTGCATTTGGAAAAGTGTGGCCAGCAGGGCTAGGAAGGTTCTCTTCTCTGCCCTGGTGAGAACCACACCTGGAATACTGTGTCCAGTTTTGGGCTCCCCAGTTCAAGAGAGACAGGAACCTGCTGGACAGAGTCCAGTGGTGAGCCACGAAAAAGACTGGGGGACTTGAGCATCTCCCCTACAAAGGGAGACTGAGAAACTGGGAGCCAGTTAGTCTGGAGAAGAGAAGACTGAGAGAGGTTCTGATCAATGTGTACAAATATCTGAGGGGAGGGTGTCAAGCGGATGGGGCCAATCTCTTTTTGCTGATCAGTAGCAATAAGACAAGGAGCAATGGCTACAAATTGGAACACAGGTGGTTTCACCTCAACATGAGGAGAAACTTCTTTACAGTGAGGGCGACAGAGCACTGGAACAGGCTGCCCAGAGAGGTTGTGGAGCCTCCTTCTCTGGAGACTTTCAAAACCTACCTGGATGCATTCCTGTGCGAACTACCCTCGGGGACGCTGCCTTGGCAGAGAGGTTGGACTCTGATTTCTGAACATCCCTTCCAAAGTCTAAAGTGATAAGCACATCCTGGGTGCTAAAACAGCAGCTGCCTAGGGGGTATAGTGGAAAAACACACAAACACACCTCAGAATGTGCACCAAAGACAAGATTGTAGTGATTAGGGTGTGGGCTAGGTGGAGCTAGGATGAATGAACCAGGAACAGTACAAAAGCCCCTCGCTTGCTGGGGGAATATCACCATGGACATGTCAGCCTGGAAGTAGCAGTTATCCTTTATACTTCTCTTCAGGAAAGATCTTTTGATAGAGGCTGGAGATTATCCTTCTACTTAAAAATTATTATCCCTTACCTTTATGGAAGCTAACGCACATCAGAAATGAACCCGACACCACTCTGCTCTGGCATGATCTTTCCCAATTATTTTAAGAATGAAGCCTACCACCAGAAAAAATTATAAATGATGGAATTCTTCCACTCCCAGGTTTACTTTGATTCTGTGCAAATTTGCCAGAATGAAAAGATTACATCTTTCACGTAATCAGGTATATATATATATAAAAAAAAAAAAAAGAGTACATTGAGGTTTTTTAAATTAAAATATTTCTTTTGAGGAAGGGATTAGTCTAAGTTTGCACACTCAGTGTAATTAGTGCATATGGTCCAGCTGTGAAGAAATAGCTGAGGACTTCTAACTTATTATTAATTAGGCTCATTAAAATGCAAGTAAGAGAACGATGCCTAGATAAACAATACCTTATGTCATAAAGTCATTACTTGACAAGAGCTAGTCTTGCTAACAGAAGTCATTACTGATATTTTAAAGGAGCTTTTTTTTTTTAGGCTCCATGGGTGCCAGTTAACTACTTTTGACTGACATCAAGGACAGACATGCAAAGCTGTAAGGAGCCAGCCGTACAGCACAGCAATTCTTTTCACATCATTTCAAAATATGTCTGGCTGAGGTCAAAGGTTGACAACCAAATGACAGGCCTTCTTCAATTGCTGTGGTGTCACAGCAGGAGTGTGTCAGGGAAATTTTCCTAGGCCCCTCTGTGAATTTTTACATGTTCACATTTCTTTCCTTGTCTTGTAAGTGGGACAGGATTGGCAGATTTGTGATTAACACCTCAGAAGGAGAAGTGTAGACATCATCCCAGGTTGGGAGCTCATGGTAACTGCAGCTAATAATCAAAAGGTTCTCCTTCCACATTAGCACAGTACAAGAGACCAGCATTTTATTTGTGTTCATTTGTATAAGAAAAGGCATGTGAGATTAGCAAGGGCTTTGGCTGGGTACATCAGTAGGACTTACTGTGTTTCTCACTACCAGAACATCTCCCAGTGATGTTAGCATAAGGAAAATTGTCCTCCAGACAGGGAAGAAAAAAGAAATAGGTTTATTAGACACCTATAAAACAGACACCAAGATGCTGCCAGAGTTTTATAAGTTTCTATTTCTTTAAAGCCCGTGCATGTTCACTTACAAATAGCTGTGCTGATACAGCCTCCCTACTAAAGGCATCAAAAGCTGCTATTGACAGGTGTTGAAATGAGGGTCTGCTTTTAACACAGGGTCAATTGATAGATGCCTGACCTAGACTTTTGACTGACATGAAGAGCTGTCAGGCAAGGTGCATCATTATATGTGGTGAGCAAGCACTGAACAGGTCTGAGTCATTGCTGTGTTGGGTAAAATAACTTACTACAGAAAGAAGACATGAGAACCAGATTGCAGGAAAGTCAGAGTGCAGGGAATTTAGTTTTACTTGGATTTGGCTAATTAAAGATTGAAGTAATAAAGAATTCCAATTGTCTGTCTATCAGCCCATTAAATCATTCTGTCTGGTGAACAAATTAAAAAGGATATCTTGAGCATATCTGAGACCCACTGTAGATGCCCAAGTACTTCTTATCTTGCATCATCTCAGAAAATCTGCATACTTAGTGCAATTCTTGCTCCTCATTTTCATCAGGCTTAAACTTACCCCTGAAACAGGTAAGTTGGGGCCTTTGGGATTAGTTGTCATCATGTATTACACCTCTTACTTAGCAAATATATCAGTGGCTGGATGTAGGAAAAAAGGTATTTCACCACAGGAAATGATAAAGGATATGGAGCTGTAAGCAAGGACAGAAATGCCCAGGAGATACAATGAATGAAGCAGCTGAGACACATGGGTAAATCCACATACATATCTTCCACTGAAACGGAACCCAATTATCAACCCAAGGGTTTGAAACATCCTACAGATGGACAGGCAGTGTTGTCACACGAATCTGCCGTAAGAAAAGATAGCTATGTCTTCCTTAAGCAGATGTTGGAATGTCATGGAGGCCAGTTTCAGTCTTTGTTCACATCCAGAACTTGCAAGAGATGTGCTGTACTTCAGATAGCAAAATCAGATTTGCTGTAGCCACTGCAAACTCTCATGAACGTCACAATATCCTGTCCCAGTCTTACAACACCTGCTTTCATTGCAGAACAAAGGCCTCACTTCAAAAACTACACAAGACCATATTGACTTATTCTACATTTGTTTACTCTTGGAGAACAGGTGGAGAAAATTGGTGGGACAGAATATATAATGAAGTATAGTATGTATGAAGGTGAAAATAGAGTTAGAACTGAAGATACCAAAGGAGTTGACCTCTTCAGTTCTACCAAATTAGTGCAAATCACTAATCACTATCAAATTAGTGCAGATGGTGAAAAATTAGATTTAAATAATCTGATAGTTTTTTATTACTAATTTCTAAGCACACAAGGCAAAGTCTTACTCTC
This sequence comes from Pogoniulus pusillus, assembly GCF_015220805.1. Taxonomy (NCBI): domain Eukaryota; kingdom Metazoa; phylum Chordata; class Aves; order Piciformes; family Lybiidae; genus Pogoniulus; species Pogoniulus pusillus. Next base: position 14,500,091 of record NC_087288.1, read on the forward strand.
ATCCACTGCAATTAGGTGTCTTCTCTCCAGTCTAACAGATGATCAACTAGGTACAGGTAAGGTATTAAGTACATACAGAGTAAAAAACACACTTTCATCCTCAAGAATCTAGACAAAGCTCACGAGCCTATGAGTCCCTGAAATACACCCTTTTCCAAGATAGCCCAATATATGGCCAGATGAGCCTTCCTGCTGTCTTTTGGACAAAGTAAATATCCAATATGATCATAGAATCATAGAATCAACCAGGTTGGAAGAGACCTCCAAGATCATCCAGTCCAACCTAGCACCCAGCCCTATCCAGTCAACTAGACCATGGCACTAAGTGCCCCATCCAGTCTTTTCTACAACACCTCCAGGGACAGTGACTTCACCACCTCCCTGGGCAGCCCATTCCAATGCAAATCACTCTCTCTGTGAAGAACTTCCTCCTAACATCCAGCCTATACTTCCCCTGGCACAATTTGAGACTGTGTCCCCTTGTTCTATTGCTGCTGCACATAGCATGTGGCTGCTGACAAAATCTGTAGTCCAAATGCTAAAGGTCTTTATAGATAGTTAGGCTCTGTATGCCAACAGAACACAAACAGTTGCTTGTGAAATTATTGCTTAATAGGTGCTTCTCAGCACCCATTAGACTACATGTAGAATACTCCCTCTTGTCTAGGGAACACCCAGCATGTGCCCCTGTGACCTGTGAACCAATCTCTTGGGTGGAAATGTGTGTGAAACAAAAGGCAAAAACACTTGATCTCTCCACATGGGCAAAAGGAAGTGCAGCTTGACAGGCTGCTTTTGAATCCATCACCAAACACTTGGTCTGGAGGTGTCATAGAATCATAGAATCATAGAATCAACCAGGTTGGAAGAGATGTCCAAGATCATCCAGTCCAACCTAGCACCCAGCCCTAGCCAGTCAACTAGACCATGGCACTAAGTGCCTCAGCCAGGCTTTTCTTGAAGACCCCCAGGGACGGTGCCTCCACCACCTCCCTGGGCAGCCCATTCCAATGGGAAATCACTCTCTCTGTGAAGAACTTCTTCCTAACATCCAGTCTATACCTACCCTGGCACAACTTGAGACTGTGTCCCCTTGTTCTCTTGCTGGTTGCCTGGGAGAAGAGGCCACCCCCCACCTGGATACAATGCCCTTTCAGGTAGTTGTAGACAGTAATAAGATCACCCCTGAGCCTGTCATGAGTGGCCGAAGCTGTTCCAGCAGCTCAGAGTTGGTATCATTACATGCATGTGCAGAGACAACTATTTATATGTGCAAAGATCACTTGTTACAGCAGGGCAAATAATTGCAGTGAGAAAGTAGATAATTTGAATTGTCTGTAATCTACTATATTCTTTAATCTAATGGTTGCTGAAACTAGGCCCTCTGAGGTTAGTTCATGATGCATAGCTAACCCTTTCTTCTCACAAATAGGTTAATGTGAGCATTTGCTAGCAAAATCGGAGTGTGTTGACGCGTGCTGGTCTAAGCCTGCTATAGAGTCCTGTTGTGAGAGAGCAGACTGATTTTTAGAGACAAAAATTCTGCTTTCTGTGACTATTTCAGTATATTTACCCCAAATAAGTTTCTTGCATGTGCAAATTAATTCATATGGTTATTTGTGCAAAAAGGTTGGTTGGGTTTTTTTTCCAAAACTGCTTTTTATCTAGCTACTTTAAGTGTTTCTCTAGGTGCAGGGTTACTCCCCTGTTATTCTTCTACAGATGGTGAGATGCTGGCACGGGTTGCCCAGGGAGGTTGTGGATGCTCTCTCCTTTGAGATGTTCAAGGCCAGGTTGTAGCGGGAGGTGTCCCTGCCTATGGCAGGGGGTTGGAACTGGATGATCCTTGAGGTCCCTTCCAGCCTAAGCCATTCTATGATTCTACATATATGTTAAAGTTTTAAAGTTCTCCAAAACCTCTTTGTTTTTATCACTGCAGAGCAACTAAGACAGAGACATTTCCAAATGCAAAAAGCTGACTTGGACACTTGATAAATACTTGCATATGATATGAAGAACATCTGTAATATATAAACTGTTTGTGCAAAGAGTAATGGTAAACCCAGAATTACTGTCCCCTGGTGCCACAAGAGCTTGCAAGGCATTGAATCTCAGCTGCTTCTCCTCCTTCAGCTGTGATAGAGCAGTACTTTTGCAAACACCTCGGCAGACATCTTCCTGTCAACTTTAGGTGACCAGAAGTATGATGCAGAGAAGAGAATTGCCACACAACAGCTGTGGAGACTCCTGGTCGAATAAATGCTGAAATCCTAGAATAGAATGGTTTAGCTTGGAAGGGACCTCAAGGATCATCCAGTTCCAACCCCCTGCCATAGGCAGGGACACCTCCCACTAGAACAGGTTGCTCAAGGCCTCATCCAACCTGGCCTTGAACACTTCTAGGGAGGGAGCAGCCACAACCCCCCTAGGCAATCTGTGCCAGTGTCTCACCACCCTCACTGCAAAGAACTCTTTCCTAACACCTCGTTTGAATCTAGTTTGAATCTCCCCTCTTCCAGTTTGAACCCATTACTCTTCATTCTGTCATTACAAGACCTTGTCAGTAGTCCCTCCTCAGCCTTCCTGTAGGTCCCCTTCAGACACTGGGAGGCCACCATAAGGTCTCCTCGAAGCCTTCTCTTCTTCAGGCTGCAGAGCCCCAACTCTCATAGCCTGTCCTCATAGCAGAGCTGTTGCAGCCCTCTGAGCATCTTTGTGGCCCTCCTCTGGACTCGCTCTAAAAGTTCCATTCCCTCCTTGTGTTGGGGGCTCCAGAGCTGCACACAGGACTCCGGGTGGGGTCTGAGGAGAGCAGAGTGAAAGGGGAGAATCCCCTCCCTTGCCCTGCTGCCCACACTGCTTGTGATGCAGCCCAGGACAAGGTTGGCTGCCTGGGCCAGCATTAATAGCAGCGACAATGCCGTGGAGAAGGTGTGATGGGAGGCCAGGCCACCCGTGTCAGAAAGCGCCATAACACAGCCAGGCGCAACTTAAAACGCCTCGGCTGGCCGCTGGCGGCTGGGTGTGTGGCGCAAGACGCGGCACCCCGCTCACGCTGGATCCCTGAGCTTTCAGGCAGGCAGAGCGGGCACTTGTGTCATACTTCAGAGGTAAGCGCTCGGGCTGAGGCTGGGGGAGAGGTGGTGTGCCACACACTGAGTCCCTCGCTGGGCCGCGGGGCCCTTTCAGCGGGCAGAAGATGTCTTGCCCTCCATTTCAATGCTGTGAGCATCCTCCCTGACCTTCCCTCTCCCTTCCCAGCGCACGCTGACACATCCAGCCTAAATCTGTGTCTCGCATCACCTCAGGATACTCATGGATAATTTCATTATTTTGGAGAGAAAATGCAAATGAAGCCAGACAGCTGGTGCTTTCCTCATGGCGAGGAGTGATGGAGGGGCCCGAGGCCTACCTCATCAGAGGCTCTCATACCCGTCTGCTCAGACAGGCCCTGGCGGGAGGAGAGCAGGGAGGCTGCGGGAGCAGCGGGAACAGATGGCAGGGAAGGTAGGAAGATGGAGAAACAGGAGGGGCTGGAGTCGTTCAGAGGAAGAGGTAGTGTCAGTTACCTGTGGGCTGATGCAGCCTTACAGGACAGTTCTGCATCTCTCAGCCCCTCCTGCTTTGCAGGGCTGTTTTAATTCACCAGGGACGCGAAGGGCAGTCACTGGGTAGGTGTTGCACTCTGGCCTGAAGTTCAGGACGTTTTGGAGTCTGCTAACACTGCTTTAAAGCAGCAAAGACCTCGTTTTGCTGTTAATGCTGGCCTTCCTAACTGCTGGTCCTCCTAAACCCAGTGTAGCTCTAACTCCAGCAGCTCTGGAAGTTGCTGTTTGAATTCCAAACCCAACTGCTTTTAAAGCAACTTTTCCTTTCAATACCCAAGAGAGGGGGAAGTTTGAAATCATTTTTTCCCCCTGGCTGTTTATGGAAGAAGGAAGATAAAACAAAATGACGCCTGAAAAGCAAACCTTTGAAAGCAGTGTCTGCCAAAACACCTTCACAAGAGATCTGCAAGAGTAACACCATACAGCGTAAACCAGCCAGCATTTCACAGTGGTTCAAACCAGCCTGGAAGAATCCATTTCATGAAGATGTCCATGGGAAGGAGTTTTTGTACTGATACTAATTTTCATTTTAGTTTTTTTATTTTTAATGAAGTTGTTTCTGGAGAACCAAATAGGGGATGTAGAACACATTGATTGGAGAAGTAGTCACTTTTAAGGAGGCAGACTGCTCTTTCTGTCTGGATGGTACAACGAGACCTTCTTAACAAAAGAATAGAAGTAAAAACAGACTTGTAGGTGTTAAGGCAAATAACTGTTAGCAAGCACCAAGCAGCAGCTAGAAAAAGGAAAGAAAACTTTCACCTTACCTCTCTAGCCCTGTATATCTTACATGCATAGCCTTATTCTCTGAAATTTTTAAACAAATCATCACAACTTCCTATCTATGTTATGTTAAAACCCATAAAAATCCCAACCCCAAAATAAACGACAGCCCTGCCCTCCAACAAAACCCAAAACCAACCAAACAAAAGCCATGCATTAAAAAACAACAACCCAAAACAAAACCCCAACAACAAAATAAACCAAAGAGGAAGCACAAAGTCCTCTCTATCTACAGTAGAGTTCTCTTAGATCCCTCCATTTAATAATTATTCAGCTCTGGCTAGAAATTGTAGTAATAGGAAAGTTGATTATAAAAGTTCATCTCCAATTCATTAGGCAAGTAGCAGAAGGTCATTATTATCACCAAAGCAGATTCAAAGACTTTAGAGGAGCTAACTGATGCTCTGCTAATAGTTATAATAAGTGGTGTCTGGCAACACAACTAATAACACAGGATTCAAGAGACTTACTTCCCAACACTTTTTAGATCAGATCTGAAGTTAAACAGCTACCATAAGTCTTGTGGCCATCAGTTCAGAAATATGCAGGTAAATACAAATTTAAACTATGTTTGGTACAGGACACAAAGGGTTGTTGAGGGCTGTTGCTGGAGAACTCTCCAACTTCTTTCCTCCCTCTTCTCCACCCCTCGCTGACATTCATGTAAAGCCAGCAAGCTTTCCATCCACCTAGTCTGTATTGTCCATCTCTTCCCTATGAGTATTGTCAATCCTGTGGGCTGTGCACTTCCTCTACTCCTCCAAGTTTCTTCTTTTATCTCTTTCCATACAAGATTATTCAGTACTTTCCTACTCTTCATTCAGTGCTTCTCTTTAGTGTTCCTCTCTGATTTTGCCTAATAACCTCATTTCTCCTTGTCATCTTTTCCCTGTGATACTTCAGTATTCATGATGAAGAGTCAGCTGAACATCGGGCTTGTTCCATTCTCTTATCATCTTCCATTTGCACATGTCCTGCAACCTCCTACCCTCTCTCCAAGAACAAATAAGGGTTCTTAATTTTACCTGTTCTATGCTAACTATTGTTACCATTTGGTGTCTTGCCACTAAAGCCCATCTCTCTGGCTCTATCCCTTTCAGTGCTGTCCATAAGCTTGCCATCTTGCCATCATTTTCAACTCACTGGCTTTGATATATTCTCCTCTCACTACCCTAAGCACACTGCTTGAGAGTTGTCTTAATATTATCTAACTTTGGCAGAGCTTTAGCTTTGGTTCTTGGTCAGCATGTTATTTTTCTCTATGCTTTTGCTCTAAATACTCTGCCAGTCTCCATGTTGAAACATTAAGTCTGTCACATATAGTCCAAATTAAGTCTTGGAGTCTGATTTACCTTTGTGTTTGTTTAATGATAGGTTAAGTTTACTGTGAAAAAAAACCCAAACTTTGCCATTTCTTCTGACTTATGACTTCCTACCCAGATTTGCTTTCTTTATCCTGTTTGCTATTATCAGTTGTTCTGCTGCATGTCTTGGGCGTTATCTTGAACACAGTCTAAGCCTTGGAGTTATTTAATGTGTAACATGTCCATGATAGAGATTTTCATGTCATTCCACATAAAGATAACTTCTGGATGATATCTGCTCACTCCACATCCTGATTATTGAAATATCCTTTTTTCCCCATTACTTTGAATTCATCACCTTATGATCATTTCCAGAATCTCTCCGAATTATTCACCATCTCCTAATATGTAGAAAGCAGATTCCCACATCTGATCAGTTTGGAGTGCTACCTTTTGTAATACACTCATATTTCACTGTCTTTACATTTCTCACTTGCAGCACCAACAGAAACACAATGAGCAGTTTTTAGATGTATGTACACAGTAAGCTCTCAGGGAGCTCCCAGTGAGGCCAAGGCATAGCTCAGAAAAGCCCTGTGTGAGAGACACTAGCTGAGGACTAAAAGTTTTTAATCTGATCTTCTCTACACTTCCAGCTGTGCAAATAACACTCACATAGGACCATGCTGGCAGATTTCCACTGCTTCTTGCTCGAAGATAACTTAACAGACTCACTGTATCTCTGCACAGCCTGATGTGGTAAGACGCAGGACAATACTGGGCACTGAAGATTACAGCTCCCTAAGGAGACATGATTTTTCTTCCCCCAAAAAAGACTCCAGAGTTAGAAAATATTTTCTCTCTAAATGCCCTACTTCAGGAATAAAGTCAAAGTCACACTTGATAATCAATCAGTTTTTTATTGCTTAAGCAAACAAATGATCTATTAACATCCCCAAGATACATAGCAGCTTCCTTTTTTTAATCAGAGGCACTGTTTAGCCATCAGCATTTACAAAAGCAGCAGCACAGACATGTCAAGTTCAACATGTTTTCATTCTGTGTTACTGAGCTCAGCAGTTAGACCATTCATTAATTTCCCTTTCTCCTCAATACACCGTCTGTGCACCTTATTTATATTCACCTGCTGCCAATTTAACACCCTGAAGAGGCACACCTGCAGTGGCAGCAGCTTCACATTGCTGCTGCTGGACTCCCATGTTTTAGTCCCTTTTAAGGTTATCTCTGCTATGGAGCTCTTTCTGTCTAATCTCTGACTTGCTTGAAACCCACACTGCAATTTTACTCAAGCCTGAGCTGGCTCCTTAGGTTTCTCCAGCACTGCACAGTATTTTACTTTCTGATTTTAGTTACCTGTGTTTAAGTCAGTAAATAAACTCTCTGATAGTGCCTGAAATGGTGTGGGCTGTGAAATGAATAACAAACCTTCTTTTGAACCTCAAAGCTGTTACTCTTTGATTTCAAATCATGCTTCTTGCAGCCCCTTCCCTCCACATAAGATCTGTGTAACCTAAAATATATGACCCAGTGCTAATCATGCTGGTTTTACTCTGCAAAGAGACTTAGGTTTTGAAGATAGAGAGGAAAAGTGGAAGTGATACACTCTTGATCTCAACACTACTCTTAATAAAACTCTTGTTCTCTGTCTTTAGAGCTCTAGCAGAAACCACAGCCTCTGGAAAGGTAGCCTGCCTACCTTCAGCTGAATCCAAGTTTTGATATTTTTAACACTATGTCTAGGCAGTGTCACCAAAAAAGAAAACAAGCTGATAATATATCTGCAAGTGTTATGTAGCAGCAGTCAGCCCTGCTATGAGTTGATGTGATTTCTAGTTAACAAATTCACAGGCCTGAATATCACATTAACCTTCCAAAATCTGCTTGTCATTATGTCATGATTTTGCTGGGACAGAATCTGAGGTCAGTAATGGGCTGCAGGTCTTCAGCAGCTCTGAGTGAGCCAGGACAGCTGACATATTGGCTCACAGGTGTGTCCCAGACCATAAGCATCACACTTTATAAGTATAAAGAAGGAAATTTGTTGAAGAGTGGAAGTTTTCTGCTTCTGGCAGAACTCCTTGCTCTGCTCCTTTTTCTTCTGCTTTGTGAGTACTGTGACTGTTGCTGTTTTGCTGGGCTGAGTATAATTTTATATAGTTTTTATTGATAGTGGTATTAATTTGTCTGCTTCATTGAATCTGTTTTCATTTCAGCTTGTAGGTCTTCTCTGCTTTTCCTGCTCTTCCTTCTCTGTTGGGGAGGGGTCGTCGGGTGACAGAGCAACTTCCAGGGTTTAGCCCCAGATACAGGATAAACTTAGACACATAATTTTTAAACATAATCTTTCTAGTCAATAAGCTCTGCTTACAACACATCATCATAGCTAGGAGTGAGATAGTTCTAGTTCAAAGTTCTGGGCTTTATACACAAGCCTACCCCATGTTCCTAGTTTACTGAAGAAGGAATTAAAAATAAATCTCAGTCTGTTAAATGAAATCACAGAAAGCAATATGTGATCAAGAGTTATTAAAAGTGATGTATCACAGAATCAGCCAGGTTGGAAGAGACCTCCAGCATCATCCAGTCCAACCTAGCACACAGTCAGTCAACTAGACCATGGCACTGTGACCCTGTATCCCCTTGTTCTGTTGCTGGGTGCCTGGCAGAAGAGACCAACCCCCACCTGGCTACAACCTCCCTTCAGGTAATTGTAGACAGCAATGAAGTCACCTCTGAGCCTCCTCTTCTGCAGGCTGCACACCCCCAGCTCCCTCAGCCTCTCCTCATAGGGTTTGTGCTCCAGACCCCTCACCAGCTTTGGCGCCCTCCTGTGGACACCTCCCAGTACTGCAACATCTCTCTTGAATTGAGGAGCCCAGAACTGGACACAGCACTCAAGCTGTAGCCTGACCAGTGTTGAGTACAGGGGCAGAATGACCTCCCTTGTCCTACTGGCCACACTGCTCCTGATCCAGGCCAGGATGCCATTGGCTTTCCTGGCCACCGGGCACACTGCTGGCTTCTGAAGCCCACAGCTTAACTTGCATAGGTCTCAGGGAAAAAAAAATCTACTTAAAGTGCTCACTGTTAAGAACCTGGCCTGAGTGTTGTATTCTTGGAAATACAATAGAAAATGATCTCTCCTGGCAAATAATTTTATAATAATTGAATTTCCTACCATACAATTTAAAGCAACACCAGACAGTGCTGAAAACACAGGCCAAAATGTTTAAATGCTTAGCTGTGACAGTTAGAAGAATAGAAGCCATCTCAGAACCTAAATTTGGAGACAAACTAATCTTCTTCATTTAAGGAAGGCTGCATGTACAGGTGAGAAATTTGGAAAGTAACCAATGCTGTATTGGTTCTGATTTCATTTAAGGCAAAGATTGCCTATTAATTTCTAGTTTAATTATTTCTTGTGAGCTACTTTTACAAGGAGGGTGTGAAACAGAGCAATAACTTTCTCAGTGTGGTTTTAACTTACCTACATAATGTGCCTGTGTATTTCACATCTACCAGGAAATGCATCAGGGTATTTAGACTACTTGAACTGCTTATTTCCTCACTCTAATTGTGCAGCACATGATACAGACACAATTTAGCAATGTGAACTCCATGCAAGAAATCCCACAGTTTGATGGAACTGCTTGTCTGCTTATCATTAAGCTATGTTTCAACACCTGTCTAATAAGAGGTATCACTTACACTCTTCTTCATACACAGGACTCAAGAAAGACATTTACTATTACATTACTTCATTTTCAGCTAAACTGAGAATTTCCAGTGTAAGATGCAAATGTTGTGTATGAGGACATGCAAATTTCCTTCAACTCTCCAGTTCAACACATATCTGCAGTCAAGACTGTGATAGTTTTAGACAGAGGAAAATGGTTGCTTACTTTGGACTTGATTTTGTCTGCTGAGATAATTTTCAGAGAGAAACCAAAGTTCTGCTGAGGGTAAATGAGAACTTCAAAAGGCTGGGGCTGCTTGGAAAGATGGAAAGATATGAAATGATGAAGAGAGCCCATGGGGAAGCAGAATAGGGGACGCATGACATCATTCACAGCAGATGATATGAAGTGGTGGGGTGAGATGAGCTAGATGAGTCATGGAAGGTAGTTCTGGATTTCATCCCTTGTCATCTCCAAGATAGCTTGTGTGACATTATAAGACTGATCTCTTTGAGCATTAGCCTAGGAGAAATGATCCTGACCAACGTGGACAGTCATTTCCATAAGGCATATAGTTGCTTTAATCTTGTGTGAGTATTTGCAACTGTGAATTATTGTGCTAGTTTGAGCTAGCTAGAATGTTTTGGTGAGAAGGATTAGATCACAGGCTGTGAAAGAGAAAAACAGTGGTGATGTCTACTTCACTCACAGGCTTGCTGAGAGGTATAAGAACAAGAATCCCAACATAGATAGGGTACTTCTTCTGGGGGAACTGGCTGAGCTGCATTTTCTCTCTAGCCTCTCTGGTGTCTCTCTGTTTAATCCACTTTGCTTCCTAACCCCCTGGCCAAACCTCCATTCTTCCTTGGGACTGGGGTAAAGCTGAGAGAAGGTAGAAGGGCAGTCGGGAGCCCCTCCTGGGGGCTCAGGTTTCTGGGAGGGCTGTTGTGTTTCTGCATTACATTTTCCCTTGTCTATTTCTGTCTATAACTGTATACACTGTAAATATCTGCTTGTATATTCTGCTAAGCTGTAAATATAAGCTTCATTCAAATTTCCAGAGCTGGCTGAGCCTAGTCTGGATGATTTCCAAAGTGTGTGTGTTGGGGGGGGGGAGGGGGTGGGAAGGGAACATCTAAACCACCACAATTATCCACTAGGGTGGGGTTGTTATTTTATCTTGTGCTCTATGTCCAATCTGCAGATGATTTAGGTAAAAGCTTTGCTAACTTGTCTAGGAGCACAACATTGAAAAATACCCAATTAAAATCGTTACCTTAAGCAGGCTTTTGCTTTTCCTTTTTAGTTGAAACCAGAAACAACATTCTCAGGTCTGCAGAGCTTAGTCTACATCTAGATCTGTTATAGTGGTGTCAACTGAACTCCATGAAAATCAGTTTATTTCGTGTTAAAACTATGTCAGAGCAGAATATAAGACAGTGTTTAGGCAGCCAGGATTAAACACTACTTCCACTTCTGCTCCTGATATTGTCACAGAACTAATCCACTTCTTAACTAATACACTTCTTAAATGTATAGCATATGAACATGGAAAAATAAAATAGCAGAGAATGAAAAAATATAGGGAATAAAGTATATCTTACAGTATAAAACAAAGCTTTCTTTGGAGCTGAAGGAAGCTTCAGCCGAAGTACTCAGTGAAAGACTAAAATAGCTTTTAATTTTTAAATTGATTCAAACTAATTATATTTAAGATACAACTGAGGCTGTAATCCAGAAAACACTCTGGCATTGCTCTGTGCTTAACAAACACTGCAATGCAAGAATATTAACATCTGCCTGAAATTAACTTTCTCTGATTTCTTTTCACCACGACTCTCTGGTCTCTAAAATCCACATTCTGTTTTGACTGCATGTGGAAACTGCGATTTGATATCTTATTCATAGCCCAGCTGTGTCTGAACTCAGTTAGTGCAAAGCTCTGCAAAAAAAAAAAAAGAAGAAGCAGGGGGGGAAAAAAACCACCTCTTATTTGACCATGAACTTTAGATGATCTAGTTAGCGTTACTGTCAAGTATCCCGCGGTCTTTTTGAAAAGCAGGACTTGTCCATGTTGCCCTCTGGCCAACTTCAGTGGGATTGAAGCACTAGCGAGAGCCATCAAACTGCCTGACAGCTTGTCACCAGTGAGACTCCATTAATTTACACACATTTTCCACTGCTTGGCATTTACCATGATAACTCTTTTCTTTCCAAGCAGCTCCTGTTTGCATTTAACACTCGGGTTAATTTTCATCAGAGTTTAAATTTAGCCATCAGTTATTTCAGAGAAGCTGTCAGCCAACATATGGAGGGAAAAAAATCCTACTGAATTTATAATAAAGTGGAATCTGTTGAATGTGAAACAAAAACCAACTGCAATATACTGCAAGGCCCCGATGGGGGGACCAGGGTCAGCAAAGAATAGCAGAGTGGATTAGTTGTTCTATTCACCAGAGTGGCATCTGAGCACCTCAGGAGCTTCTTGATATATCAAAAAATGATGGAAAGACACAGTTCAATTTGTCCCCCTTTTATAAAGGATAATTAACCTGTCAGTCTTGCTACTTTAACAACTTCATTAAATTGGAGTAGAAATGGGTGCAGGGAGCCCCTGTCTGTTTCCAAAATGAGCACCAGGCATTTGTTTAAATGGTTGAATATCCACCTTCTTCCATTCTCCCCCTCTCTAGGACAACATGATACTATTCAGTTATTTGTTTTCACTTTGGAATTGAATACCTTTCCTTAAAATATAGCATGAAGCTGCCTCTCATATGACCAAGACCAGGAGTCTTCTTAATTTTAAAGAATGAAAACAATCTGGCAGGCAAACAAGGAAAGAAAACTGAATCAGTTAAAGATGGAGCTTACAGGGCAACTGTAAAACTTCAAACACACTGTGGTGCATCTCAAAAATGAGGTCGCTGTCCCAGGTATGGCAGAAACAAAGAAAATTCCTGGCTTCTTCTGAATAAAATATAAACTTTAAAGTTTATGTTCTGAACTGGGTTAAAAAAAAACAAACAACCAAAGCTTTGACAGTCTTCAGGCAATTTTATAGTAAATAAAACCTCTGAATTATTGTGTGCAGCTCTGGAAGACATTTTTTATATATATATTTATATATATATATATAAAGAAGTGTTTATATATATATATATTTATATATATTTATATATATATATAAACACTTGTTATAAAAACACTTGTTATAAAAAATTAACTTGATATGGACTAAATTAGTGGCTGGCTCAAAAAGATTCATCTGGTAAATAAGTGTAATACTGTTAGGTAAGATGTTTTTTGCACATCATGAGATTTTCCTCTCCAGAGCAACTGTACACAGATGAAAGTATTAAAGATATGAGGAGAAAAAGTATTTCCCAGAATATTAACTCTGGTAACATCAGGAAGGCTGAATATCCACACTTGCTCATAGAATAGAATCACAGAATTAACCAGGTTGGAAAAGACCTCTAGGATCATCGAGTCCAACCTAATTCACATTTTAGAAGTTGAAGTTTTCTTTGTTATTACTCAGAGGAGCCTTCTGGTACTGCAACAAAGCATAAACTTTTGTGCCTAGTTCTATGTAAAGAATCTAATTTCTTTTTATCCAAAAACTGAACTTCCTGTAACATGCTCAAATCTTCAGATTAAAACAACAATGAAGGTTCACCCATTGCAATTGAGATTGCATTAAGCTATTTAAGTTATATACATATATATGTTTATAAATTATATTATTCAAGTTTAAGTAATTTCAGAGTTTGCTTGTTTGGTTGTTTTGAATGTTGGTATATGTTTCACCTCATGCACAGAACTCCACAGCACAAGAAGAGAATTTCATCTTCTTGAACTGAAATTATCATAGTTGAAAGTTATTGCCACCACAACTTCTCTTTAAGAACAATAAAGCTCACTCTAATTTATATTTATTATTTTTTATGGACTGTCTTGTTATCTTTTAATCACAGTCAACCTACTAATGACACAATGGCATTATTCTCTAATTCTGTGTCTACAGACACATGATTACATAAGAGTAGGTTTTCAAACTTCATTTCAATATTTCCTTTTTTGAACTGTTTATAGATTTGCAGCTAGATTTAAAAGTCACTTAAACTTTAGTTGTTTGTGTTACATTTGGAAGTTAAGGTACTGAGAGTGAAGATGTTTGTGTATTCTCTGCTCTCGCCAGACCCCACCTGGAGTACTGTGTGCAGTTCTGGAGTCCACAACACAAGAAGGACATTGAACTGTTAGAGTGAGTCCAGAGGAGTGCCATGAAGATACTCAAGAGGGCTGGAGCTGCTCTGCTATGAGGACAGGCTACAAGAGAAGGCAGAAGAGAAGGGTTCAAGGAGACCTTATAGTGGCCTTCCAGTATCTGAAAGGGACCTACAGGAAGGCTGAGGAGGAACTATTAACAAGGTCTTGTAATGACAGGACTAGGAGTAATGGGTTTAAACTGGCAGAGGGGAGATTCAAAGTAGATGTTAGGAAAGGATTCTTTGCAGTGAGGGTGGTGAGACAATGGCACAGGTTGCCCAGGGAGGTTGTGGCTGTTCCCTCTCTAGAGGTGTTGAAGGCCAGGTTGGATGAGGCCTTGAGCGTCTTGTATTGGGAGGTGTCCCTGCCTTTGATAGGGGTTTGGAACTGGATGATCCTTGAGATCCTTTCCAACCTAACCCATTCTGCGATTCTATGTACCAGAGCATTAATATGCCAAGCTTGACTTGTGTTTTAGCTACATAAATACGAGTTTGCCAAGCACATGAACAAAAACATAAACTAGTTTAAAATAAGATGTTAATATTCTATATCTTATGATAATAGGAAACAAATTCCTATCATTTTGAAGTTGTGGGAAACGTTCATCCACACAAGAAGATAAGGAAGGCATTTGTACTTTAAGTATTAGAGAAGCTTATTTCCCATAATCTGGTGAACTCTATTGCTCAGCAAAAGGCAGCTCTGTACAACTGAAGTGAGAATCTAAACACTGCAATGCCAGGAGCCACATTTCATAATCCATAAATTTGATTGTGCCTACGCTTGCAATTCATACACTTACAAATTAATGAAAGGCTAAAATCTTCCTTTACTCATCTGTTATCTTTTCTGGTTTCATTAACCAGGTTTTTCCTCTATTAAAGCATAGATCTGGTGGACTTCCAGCCTCCACTAGATAGATACAAAATATGCAGTCCTAATCTTAACACAGTAATTGATTTGGCATACTTTGCATCGTTCCAACATAGGCCACTGTCTACCTGCATTTGTAAACAGAAATTAAACCCTCCATAATCTCTTCCACAGTCTTACAGTGAGAGGCAGAGTGAAATTCAAAATGGCAACTGCTCTTGCCACTGGTGGTTTTCCAACTTGGGGTTGCAGACATGGAATGTCAGTATTTCACCAGACCACTGACATCCCACTTTTTTATACAACTTGGCAGGTTTGTTGGCTTTTTCTTTTAAAGAAAAGCCCAGGGGGCCAGAAAGAAAGGAAGAATCCTGTGCTCTGTTAGATGTGTAAGCTGGGCTAGCAGGAGAGCAATAGCACCCAGGAAGGAAAATTACTTAAATTCCTTGTGAAATAATGCTGGAAGGTTGGAAATGTTATGAAGGCAACAGAAGGGAAAAGCTATCAGTCAAGGTTTATTGGACATTTGCTAAAAGTAAATGAAGTACAGCAGGTGCAAAGTTTGAGAACCCATTAGCCAGATCTTGCTCTGTATTTGAAGCATGGAGGCGTGCATGGTGGTAAGTTTTCTATCATTAAAATGTATGAATTTGGTGCCTAATTAATCAAAAAAGTATGTAGATGTATGAATATATGGAGGTCTGTGTGTGCATGTGTGTATAAATCACTGCTTATATAATTAACTGCATTTCCCTTGCGTTCTGTAGCACATTTTTTACGTGCTCAGATTTGATGACTTAAGGTATTTTATGCTGTTTTTCAGATCATACTATTGTCTGATTATACTTCTATTTTCAATGAATCTCCTTTTAAAACTCCCCTCTAAGAAAACACTCTAATTGTGGTAGTTTAGCAGAGTGAGCTATTTTAGTCACTATGATTTTCTAGAGTAGGGGAATAACGACCACTGTGGCTGGTAGTAGGAAAACAGTAAAGCTCAGCTAGCTGCATGGCCCTTCATGTTTAATGGAATGCTTAATTTGACTTAGACTTAATCACTATAATTTATACACTTTAAAATCATGGGTCAGCTATTCAGTAGCTGCATTATCTTTATGAATGCTAGAAATGTATATTTTTAATGATTGTGTTTTAATTGACAATTGTTTGGTTTCAACACCCCAATGAGAAATGTAATTAAAAGCAAATAAGAAAATGTATCACTAGCAAACCTCTGTTTTGAATGGCTATTTGTGTTCACTAAACTCTAGCCACATAACCATTCAAAAATGACATCACATTAAGATGAGGGTGATTCAGAGTTATATGATCATGTCAGTTCTGGGTCAGAATTGAAGAAGTCTTAACTGATGTTATGTTTCTGGGGTTTCTGTGTTCCTCTTCACAGGATCACAGGTTATTAGGGATTGGAAGGGACTCGAGGAGGTCATCGAGTCCAATCCCTCTGCCAGAGCAGGGCCACACAATCTAGCACAGATCACAGAGGAACACATCCAGACAGGCCTTGAAAATCTCCAGAGAAGGAGACTCCACAAAGTCTTCGGGGAGCCTGTTCCAGTGCTCTGTGACCCTTACAGTCAAGAAGTTCCTCTTTGTATTGAGGTGGAACCTCCTGTGCTGCAACTTACATCCATTGCTCCTTGTCCTACCACAGTGTTACTCCAGTGTTCTGCACAGCAAGATAAATAGGTAGGAATACTGACTACAGCAAAGCTTGTAGAACAGAGCCTAGAATTACAGCAGTGCTTTGGCCATCACTCCTCCTTTGGAGAGAAAAAAAACCTACAACAAAACCAAAAGCAATTTATTCTTTTCTAATCTGAAACCAGATGGACAGTTCTGGTGGTGACTGCTAGCAGAAAATTCCAGTCCAGAGGAAAATTAGTGGGAAATCTACAGGGATATGGGGCATGTTTGGTAGCATTTAAACTTGTACCATAAAGAAGTTTTTTACAAAACAAATAGTAACCATTTCCCCCCCCCCCCCCCCCCCCCCCGACTTTTCCTCCATATAAATGACTCTTAGTGAAATTCTAGGTTTGAATATTGACTCTTGTTTGTCTTTTAGGGTTCTTCCATACTCCTGCTACAAGTTTCTAAGCTCCTTCCCAAAGTAAGTTGCATTTGATGAACTATTCAGCAGGGAATCAATCAAGTGTAATTCTAGTCATAAAACTGTCTATTGAATGCATGGAAGTGAGGACAAAATCAAGACCCACAACAAGTGCTGAGTAACCCATTCCACCATCACAAAGTAAAAATATTTCTCCTGGATTACCTTGAAAAACATATCACATGATTTTCACTGCTTCATTTTTATCTACTTGGACTAAACTTTCTCTCTCTTAATTGGTGCCTGTGATATTTACACCATCTTTAGCACGCTCTCATTCTTTTATCCTCTGCTTTCTTCCACTTTAGTTGCTGTGCATAGCTTCTGTTTGTAATCAATCAGAGTACTGATGTCTGACTTTGAGCGGTTAAGGTCTGAGTAAGGTTTAATCCTGTGAGGGACTGCAGAAGAGTGGAACAGAAGGATTACTTTGGACTTGGAATATCAAAAATCCCTGTTAATACTACTTTTTTGTTAGTATTCCACCACAGTCAGCCACAATTTTAGTTGTGATTGCTCTGGGCTGTCCTGTAGTTTTAATGTGAAGTATTTTCTCATCCTGTGGACAATTACAATTTGAACTGTCAAAGGTAAGAAAGAAGAAGTTGAAAGAGGAAAGAAAGATGATTTGAACACAAAAGAAATGGTGGTGCACCATGTGCCAGGACAAAGGAAAGACTAACAGACTGTTATCAAAATCCAGCTTGGGTTAGTTTCTGAATGAACTGTGATCCTTTCCATTATTCAGTATGCTTTTTATCAATGATCTTAATTTCCTTTGTAAGAAAAAAAAAACAGGCATTGCATTTTTTCCCACTGACTTTGCTTCTTCCATTCTTATACTCACAAGTATAATTACTTGAAAAATCTTCAGAGAAGTTATGTGTATGGGGAAGCACATTCTGGCTATATGAAAGAAAAAAATCCAGGCTGCATGTATGTAAGCCACTCCAGAACAAAGAATGAAATTTGCATTTAGACTAGTTGGTAAGTAAGATGCAATCACACATAAGAGAAGAAGGTATAAGTCTATCTCCAGATTTTGCTATTCTCAGGGAGCATTGAGTTTACTTGAAGAGTGCACCAAACCAAACACCTGGAAACCTGAGGGAGCTGACAACCTGCCATTGTTTAGAGAATGCAGTATGAGCATTTTTTGCAACAGATTTTTGACCTGATGTTTTTAGTGTGCAAAGGGCAAGTATTTGATCAGGTCATGGTCTTATGACCCTCTTACTTTCAATGTGCATAAGGTAGTTAGAACTAATTATTTGGTAATTGTCAGATTTTTGTCCACTGTAGCATGAAATCCTGTTGTGATGAGCATGTGATAACTGACAAAAAATAATCATCTGCTATCAAGCCTCAGGTTCTGCAGCTGCAAAAAAAAAAAAGAGCAGCCTCATGAAATGAGTAGTCCCATAAGATGTCAGTGGCGCTTCTCACTGGAGAAAGACTGCAGCATCACAACCTTCCACAGCTATCTAAAACAATAATCTGATGCTGTAACAAAACAGACAGTATAAATGGGAATGGCAGTCCTGGTGTAACTCCAACCCTTCACAAGTGTAAAACCAGGTTGGAAGAGACCTCCAAGATCATCCAGTCCAACCTAGCACCCAGCCCTAGCCAGTCATCTAGACCATGGCATTGAATGCCTCATCCAGTCTTTGCTTGAACACCTCCAGGGATGGTGATTCCACCACCTCCCTGGGCAGCCCATTCCAATGGGAAATCACTCTCTCTGTGAAGAACTTCCTCCTAACATCCAGCCTGTACTTCCCTCTACACAACTTGAGGCTGTGTCCCCTTCTTCTGTTGCTGGTTGCCTGGGAGAAGGGACCAACTCCCACCTGGCTACAGCCTCCCTTCAGGTAGTTGTAGATAGCAAAAAGTGGATGATCAAGCAATAATCAAACAATTAAATGCGTTTATTTCCTTTGTCAAACAATATTTGTGACCCCCATAATTTTATTGTCCACAATGAAGTCACCTCAAGTGAAAAAAAGTACATCAAAAAGTTGACAGTTTGTTCTTGGCTTTCATCACTGTGTTTTTCATGTAGGAATTAATACAGTATAGACAATTCACCAAAAATTTGCTTATTGCCTTACTATTATGCTTGTTAACACCACAAAGCAATATATATTTGATATATTTGTGTTCCACTACATCACATTTCTCTCTTCAGCATCTGCTACCTGGGTATTTGTGCTGTGCACTGATCTGTTACCTGCATAGAGTTGAATAAATGTTCATGGTATCAATGATTTTGTGCACACACACTGAACTGCAACTGTGTGTGCAGTCAAAGTTATTAATACTATTAAAATGTATTCAACTCCTGATATTTAAATGCAAGCCTATTAAAAATCTACCCCTGGCAAACAAAAGCTGTGTTGCAGGTAACATGATGCTTCATATATCCTGATACTGCTGTTGACTTCATGTCTTGACAGAAGTCATCTACACACAATAGATTAAGTCACATATTTCAGAAACCAGCTCTGCCTTTCTGAGTTTGCAACCCACTCTGCCTGTGTGTGGGGAGGCTCCAGGAAAGGCACCTGTGGTGAGGAATGAATATTCTAATGCTTCTGAACCTTTTGGTGAAGGTGAAGGGGGCTTGTTGAAAACATTGCTGTGAGCAGATGGACCCCTGAAACCATCTGCTATCGAAGCAACTAAATGTTCAATGATGCATTACGAAATTATTTAGCTCTCAAAGAGCCTGAAAGTAGTTAGTAATGATGGCATCTGTACTGAGAGCAAACAACCTATTTATATATGATCTATCACTTCATAAACCGTTTGGAGACAATCTTTCCTTAAAGCAGCAGTAGTCTTGTGGACTCCCAGAGTAAAACACTGAGTTGCAAGTGATAACTTGTAAAATGCCAACCAGTTCATTTTTCCTTCTTGTAAGGATGCACTCTTTCTTGGAATGTGTTGAAATGCAAGCCTTGGATTGGACAGCAGGGATTCCACTGTGGGCTAGAGTAGCAGTGAGCAAAGGTAAGAAAATGAACAAGACAGAAAAAAGGGAAGAAAAAAAAAGTGCAACATGCTAATTAGGTCTTAACAAAATGAACATGTTACCTTTTGCTTTCCTGTGAAACATTTCATCTCTTTTAGTAGTAACAGTAAAGTAACTGGCACGCAGGAATCAAAGCTTCCAAATATGAATTAATTTTTCCATCTACTTTGATTCTTGTACATTTTGTAGTTACCATGGGGACTGTTGAGACTTGTTTGCATGGATTTAGTTGTTCTGTGGATGTAGTCAACTGTAGTGACAAAGGTGAAGGGCCTGGAATACAAACCCTATGAGGAGAGGCTGAGGGAGCTGGGGGTGTGCAACCTGCAGAAGAGGAGGCTCAGGGGGGACCTCATTGCTGTCTACAACTACCTGAAGAGAGGTTGTAGCCAGGTGGGAGTTGGTTTCTTCTCCCAGGCAACCACCAATAGAACAAGGAGACACAGTCTCAGCACAGTTGTGCCAAGGGAGGTCTAAGGCTGGATGTTAGTAGGAAATTGTTGGCAGAGAGAGGTTGAAAGAGACCTCCAAGGTCATCCAGTTCAACCTAGCACACAGCCCTAGCCAAGCAACTAGACCATGGCACTAAGTGCCTCAGCCAGGCTTTTCTTCAACACCTCCAGGGATGGCAACTCCACCACCTCCCTGGGCAGCCCATTCCAATGCAAATCACTCTTTCTGCCAACAACTTCCTCCTAACATCCAGCCTAGACCTCCCCTGGCACAACTTGAGACTGTGTCCCCTTGTTCTGTTGCTGGTTGCCATACAGTCCCTGTAGAGACTGCACATGGACTCTTCATGATTCAGGTGTGCATAAAGACTTTGCTATGTGCTTGCACTTCCAGAAATCACTTTACCCTATGCATATTTTTACAAAGCAAACTTTGGTCAGCACAATTTCAGCCTCTGAATCTCAGGGTGGAACAAACACATCAGTCTCAAATATTTTGTTGAAGCACAGCCATTTGGACCATTTCAAGCTTCATGTGAATTTATTTTTATATGTTTGATATATTTATATTTTTATCAGCTGAGCTTCTGAGTTTTTAATTACAAACATTTAGAAAAGGTGTTATTAGAGGAGAAAGTTCTTCCCTGAGAGAGTCATTGGACACTGGAATGGGCTGCCCGGGGAGGTGGTGGAGTCGCCGTCCCTGGAGCTGTTCAAGGCAGGATTGGACGTGGCACTTGGTGCCATGGTCTGGCCTTGAGCTCTGTGGTAAAGGGTTGGACTTGATGATCTGTGAGGTCTCTTCCAACCCTGATGATACTGTGATATTAGACTTAAAGTGTTTAAGGTTGTTATAAATCAAATACAGCAGAGTGAAAATTCATCCCTTACAGCCTTTGGAAATGCATGTGAAAAAGACAGGACAAAAATGTATTATTTCAGTTGCAATTTAAATAGGAAAAAAGTATTTATTGGTTTTGTCACAGAACTAAACCATGAAGTTTTGCAAGAGCCTAATTATTTGGTCAAATACTTTTTTACACTCTCCTATTCATCTTTGCAGACTCCAGGTCTGCTCGACATGAAGACTGTGGTGTGAGTGGGACTGAAAAAAAAAGAAGTGCCCCCCCTGGTAGCTACATGCACCACAAAAATTATAGGACTGAAACAAAAGGCTGGCATGTCTGGCTGACATGCTGTATCCCTTTCCTCTCTACCACCTGTCAATCAATCACCAGTCCATCACAGAAAGCCACAATCAACCACTTAATGACAGCCAGATGGCATCTACTTCCCATGAACTATACTCCTGAAGTTGTACTTGGTCCCCATAACTAGGAGCATTTCCTATCCAGGGTAATAATGAGGTGTTTTTTGTATTCAGACGAAGCCATAATGCCTCACACCTCTGACAGCACGCCCCTGTGAGCAGAATACATGCTCTGCCAGCAGTGTTGTTTTGCTTCAGTGAAAGAATCAATGCCACTTTAGAAATGCTGAGGCTCCCCCCCCTGCCAGGGCTGCACACGTGTCCTGCAAACTTTGACGGGGGAGAGCTTCACTGGTTTGTGAATAAGAACTGCAAATAGCATGAAAATTTTAGTAGGCATTCATTCTGCCTCCCTTAATTTCTCTACAGTCCTGACACAGGGAAGCAATCCATATGGAGACCAATGTGATCTTCTTCACATCGGTTTACCAATGATTTCAACCTTGACCCAAAGGGAAGGCTTTTTCTGGAAGTGACAGGTAATTTAGCTTTCTTACTTAGTTCGGGGGCTCTCTTGTGGTGAATTATGTATAGTGCTTCTGTGATATGGACCTTTGTCCATGAAAGACCCAGCCTAGGCTGTTAAACTTCTTTTAACAGCATTTTATCCACAAAAAAACCCAAAAAAAAAACCCCACCAAGCATTCATGAGGATTCTTTGCAACAACAAAAAAAATTCTGCCTTGGGACCAAATGGCAAACTTCTATTTTGATGTGCTCAAGTTCAGGCCTGTCAAGAATGAAGCTGGATTCAGGCATTGCTTATGAGGCTTTTCACTGAACTGAGCAGTGGGTTTTTTTCTGTTGCCTGATGGCTAGCCTGTCACTGCAGCACAATGGGTACCTTTCAGGGACTTAGCTGAAATTGCAACTTTCCCTCCAAAGGAAAAAAAAGAAAAGAAAGTTTTATTATCACCATGCACACTCTGGGCAGTACTGTTTGTTTTCCTAGACACTTCTAATCCAGTCCAGTAGAAGAGGACTTATTTATGATAGAATTGGTGAAGCACAGCTCTGGTGTGTGAATTTTAGCCAGGGGTGGCCACTATTGGCTAGATCTTCAGCAACCTGCAGCACTTCTCTGCTTTGTTAAAAACTGCTTGGTACTGGTTCTGTACAGCTGAGGAAGCTGAGTTGTTTTCTCAGGGAGTTTTGGGTTGAGTTGGGTGACTTGTAAGCAGTGCATCCACCACATCCCATTTCATGGGACCTTTAGAAGTGTAAAAGTTCTTTACTCACAAGCTAAGTAACTATGTCTACTGCTTAACAACCCAAAATTAGTTTATTCAGAGTTCTTCCTGGCAATTCCAGCTTAGGCACATCCATTCAACACATTCTCCACCTGCTTCAGAATACCTCCCAGCGAGGCACAGGACTTTCCACAGGAAGCTTCCTCCCTTTAGTGCTCCTGTGCTTATGTCTGTTGCCATACCAAAGACACATCAGTGTTAAATGCATATATTTTTTTACTTGGCAATTTCAGAAGCTTCTCCCTCAAGAAATCTCAGAGGTGGATACCTTACAACTCAAGGACAGACAGATTTTATCCATTAAAGATGGGATGTAAATGGAGGCAACCTTCAACAACATCCCCCCCTCCCCACATATACATACATTTTCAGCCCTGTTTCTGGAGTGCAGACAGAGAATCTCATTAGGAATCTAATATAATAAGGGCATGTAGATACTGGGGTTGGGGGGTGGAAATCAGATTAGCTTCATTACTTTATTCTGCACCTCGCAGCGCTTCTGCCAGTGGACAATTGCATTAGATCAGAGAGGAGATCAAAAGGCAAAAACTCCCCAGAAATAGTGCTGCTCATTGTCTGAGACAGGGATGGGGAAAGTGCATGGTTGGAGGACACAGAGCCATGGTAGATATCAGACACTTTTGGGAAGGGCAGTAGATCTTTTTCACTGAGCATGCATCACACTTTCTCCTGTTGATCTTATGGTGATAGTAAGGCCAGTCTGGAGTCCCATACATAAACATGGAAACCAAGCAACTTGTTCAAGCATCTGTGAGTGGGCAACCAAAGAGCCAGCCAGGAGATGAAAGTGTGAGTGCCAGACATGTCTTACCTGCAGAGCCCTACAGTCTCAGTCACTGTTAACTCTCCCATAGGCAGACTTCCCAAGCACATTTCAATTTTGGACATTGGAGCAACAGCTCAGCTCAGTGCTTGGTTTCATCAATCATACACCTGAGAAAGGAACACAAGGGAATGCATGCCATATAAAACATTAAGAGCCTAGAGCAGTGTAGGACTCTGCTGTCAGCAGTCCTCCTGTACCAGTTTTGAAGGAGTACAATGATGACAGGCAAAGCTTAGCCACCTACCCAAAGTTACTTCAGTCTAGGTAGTGAAGATCTAAAATACCTTTTTCAGTCATGATAATGAAGCCCTGAATGACACCTTATCCCATATCACTCCTTGCCTGACAGCAATGAAAAGTGGGATGGGTAGGACCTTTTGGCACACAACCTGCCCTGTCTTCAGTGAAACATTTTACCATGAACCTGAGTTTCTCTTGAGAGACCAATCACTGCAGGTTGTTGCTGTTTTCAGCGGAGAACAGGGGAAATGGGTTTCAACACCTCCTACTCTACAATTTTTACTTTCCTTTAAAGAGGCAAATTCCAGATAACTGGATCTTTATCAGGCAGCAAATGAGAAAGACTGACTCAGACCAAAAGTATAATGCACCTGGAGCTCAGCCAGGCCAGGTAAGACATGCTGCTTGTATCCAAGCGTCCTTGATGGTTTGTGGAACCCTGAAGCATTCATAGTGTCCTATTCTTTTTGTTTGCTAACATTACACTGATTTCTTATGCACAATTGATGCTGGGTGTTTTTCCACTGCCATTTTCCTCTTCATTATTCCTTATGGAAGGCCTGTAATTAAAGTAAGAAAAAGAAATGCCACATGCTAACTGCTACTGCTATGACAAACAGGTTACTATTTAGGTATCAAAGAAAGGAAAATAAGAGGGAAAAGAAATTGGGACATAGGTGATTAAATCAGAAATGTGAAGTGGAATATAGAATCATAGAATTAGTAAGGGTTGGAAGGGACCACAAGGATCATAGAATCACAGAATCATAGAACCAGTCAGGGTTGAAGGGACCACAAGGATCATCTAGTTCCAACCCCCCTGCCATGGCCAATGACACCCTACCCTAGATCAGGCTGGCCAGAGCCTCATCCAGCCTGGCCTTAAACACCTCCAGGGATGGGGCCTCAACCACCTCCCTGGGCAACCCATTCCAGGCTCTCACCACTCTCATGCTGAACAATTTCCTCCTCATGTCCAGCCTGAACCTACCCATCTCCAGCTTTGCCCCATTCCCCCTAGTCCTGTCACTACCTGAAGATATGGTTTATATTAGAAACTAGCCATTACTTATGAAAACAGCATGCAAGCAGAAGCACTGCAAATACTCACAGG
This sequence comes from Pogoniulus pusillus, assembly GCF_015220805.1. Taxonomy (NCBI): domain Eukaryota; kingdom Metazoa; phylum Chordata; class Aves; order Piciformes; family Lybiidae; genus Pogoniulus; species Pogoniulus pusillus. The sequence continues at coordinate 14,524,979 of NC_087288.1, forward strand.
ATCAGCTTACTGATATTGTCATATAGTTTGTGAAAACATTACAGGAGTCCTAAAGTCTATCATTATTATTGCTCTAATATTTAATAAAATGTCACATTTAGGGGGATTTGGCCTACAAATATTGATTTAATTTTTTTATATTCCAAGAAGTGATTAATAGAATCATAGAATCAAGCTGGTTGAAAGAGACCTCCAAGATATCCAATCCAACCTAGCACCCAGCCCTATCCAATCAACCAGACCATGGCACTAAGTGCCTCAGCCAGGCTTTTCTTGAACACCTCTAGGGACGGTGACTCCACCACCTCCCTGGGCAGCCCATTCCAATGCCAATCACTCTCTCTGGCATCTTTGGATGCTACTAACTTCTGCCTGTTGATGGCAATGGAGCAGCAGTGATTTAACTAAACTGACCACCTGCACCTTGATACTGACAAAGAGATTTCCTTTCTCAAAAGCTCAAGTCACTGGGCACCTTTAATTAAAAACTGTATTGATTTTTTTTGCCATTGCTTTTAATGACAGGCACTAGTCTGTGACTTACATTGTTAGCCATTGACAGTTTAAGTAGTGAAACAAAGGGCACTTATACAGCACTTAGTGCAAAATTATGACTGATTAAAAAGTCATTTGTCATGGTAACTGCATCTGCTTAGACTCTGCAAAATTTGAAGTGCGCTGTTGCAGGCAGCGTGGAGGAAGGTGTGGTACATGCAAGTCTTCATAGTTATGTCCCTCAACGATTTAAAGACATTATTAACGTGCCATGCAAATCACATCTTTAAAGCAGCTGCTGGTTTCTCACATTCCCTTGAAGAACTTTAGCTCTGCTAAAGCTTCGGTGTTTGAATACAGAGGGAAATGTGGTAGAAATATAGGTACCTGTGCTCAAGCCTTTTAAACATGCATGCACTTGCAGCCTGGAGAGCCAACCAGAGCCTGGGCTGCAGCAGGAGAAGTGTGGCCAGCAGATCAAGGGAGGAGATTCTTCCCCTCTACTTCACTCTGGTGAGACCCCACCTGGAGCACTGCATCCACTTCTGGAGCCCACATTACAAGAAGAATGCAGACATGCTGGAGCATGTCCAGAGAAGGGCCACAAGGATGATCAGAGGGCTGAAGCAGCTCTGCTATGAGGACAGACTGAAAAAGTTGGGGCTGTTGAGTCTGGAGAAGAGGATGCTCTCAGGTGACCTTCTTGTGGCCTTCCAGTATCTGAAGGGACCTATAAAAAAAGCTGAGGAGGGACTTTTTAGGCTATGAGGGAGTGACAGGACTAGGGGGAATGGAGCAAAGCTGGAGGTGTGTAGATTCAGGCTGGCTGTGAGGAGGAAGTTGTTGAGCATGAGAGTGGTGAGAGCCTGGAATGGGTTGTCCAGGGAGGTGGTTGAGGCTCCATCCCTGGAGGTGTTTAAGGCCAGGCTGGATGGGGCTCTGGCCAGCCTGATCTAGGGTAGGGCATTGTTGGCCATGGCAGGGGGGTTGGAACTGGATGATCCTTGTGGTCCCTTCCAACCCTGACTGATTCTATGATTCTAAACATATTACACATCTCCAGAACACTTATTTAACTGAGATTTACAAATACTAACTCACAGTTTTAGTACTTCTATTTTCCTAACTTTCCAAAGGCAGGGTCATGCCCCAAGATGTGTCAAGCATGCTTAGCATACCAAGGTGCACATGGTCAGTTTAGTTAAATCACTGTTGCTCCATTGCCATCAATAGGCAGAAGTTAGTAGCATCCAAAGATCGGCCCAATGCAGATACAGACAGAATATATATGTATATATATTTATGTTTAAAAATGCCTATATTAATTGGTAACACTTACCAAAACTAATAACAGTTCTATTATAATTCACATGCAAGTACCTACAGCAAGTGCACTCTTCACTGTGCAGGGGAAAGCTGAAAGTGATCTGAGAAACCTGAAGGACATTGAGCATAGAAATGACAGAGGGTAGAACTTGGACAATGTCCTTAGACAAGCACAAATTTCTGGGGCAAACAAGCAGTCTGGAGTCTCATCGTTCTGCATGAATACACAGAGGCTCTTACATTTGTTAATTCCTTTAAAAGAAGTTCCAATCACATATTCTAAACCATTTCCTTTGTGCTGTATGGTAGAAGATCACATAATTTCCTGCAGGCATCTGCCCAACATAAGCTGAGCCTAAAAATTATTTCTGGAGGTGGCTGGTATATTTTGAACCAATTCCTCTGCCTTTGTGTGCAAATAACTGAGAAACACTTTTCCAGAAGGATCCATTGCCATAAAAGCATCTGGGATTTTGAATATATTTTTTTGCTGCCCAGAATGTCCTTCTCTGACTACTGTTTCTATGCTGTCATTTTCAATGGACTTTAGATCAAGCTTCAGAGAAGCATTTTGCCCACAAATATATGTACTTTCATTTATTTCATAAATGTGTGCTTAGGTTACTTTTGCTATGGTAAAAGTGCTCTCTTTCTTCTATTTTCCTATTCTTTTCCTCTGGGTTTCACTTTCCCCTCTTCTCAGAGGACCACTGCACCACTGGACACTTTCTTGACTTTCCTTTGACCTCAGCTTCTCCAGCTGTGGTTTTGGGGAAGGAAAGATAGTCTTGTAGCTCAAGAATTTGCAAAGAGACAGTAAGAGAACCCTATTAGCCATAAAATACAATTACTCTTCTGCTGATAGTGAGATAGCAGAGTATGTACAGTCAGTGTAACCTCTGATAAGACAACATTAGTCCTTTAAAGTACTGTCAAAATGAATCTGAGCCACCTAAGAATACTTGTACTGAATCAGCATTTTATGCCCTGCTAACAATGAGGGTTTGATTTCTGGTCAATCACTGCAGAGTTACTTTTATTCTACAAACTTTTCATTCAGAATTCAAGTTTGTTAACAGGGACATACACAGGCCAAGAAGGAAGTGTTTTGTCACTGTACTCGAGGACCTTGGTCAGCATTATTTCTGAAAATATCACATTTCCCCTTCCTCATAGAGGTTGCAGCAAGGAATTCATTCCACGAAGTGCCTCATAGCAGTAGTAGTAGAATCACAGAATCATAGAGTAGTAGAATTGTCAGTGATCATCTAGTTCCAGCCCCTCTGCCATGGGCAGGGGCACTTTCCACTTGATTAGGTTGGCCAGAGCCCCATCAAACCTGGCCTTAAAAACTTCCAGGAATGGGGCTCCCACCACCTCCCTGGGCAACCTGTTCCAGTGTCTCACCTCCCTCATGGTAAAGAACTTCTTCCTAACAACCAGTCTGAATCTACCCACTCCTAGTTTTGCTCCATTTCCCCTTGCCCTATCACTACTTGATACCCTAAAAAGTCCTTCACCTTGGGAGGGACCCACTTGTAGACCTCCTTCAGACACTGAAAGGCCACAATGAGTTTTCCTCAGAACCTTCTCCTCTCCAGACTGGATAGCCCCAACTCTCTCAGTCTGTCTCCAAAGGAGAGGTGCTCCAGCCCTCTGAGCATCCTTGTGGCCCTTCTTTGGACACATTCCAGTACATCCATATATATATATATATATCTTGTAATAGAGGCTCCAGAACTGGATGCAGTACTCCAGGTGGGGTCTCACCATGATAGAGTAGAGGGGAAGTATCAGCTCCCTCAACCTGCTGGCCACACTTCTCCTGGTGGAGTCCAGGATATGGTTGGCTTTCTGGGCTGCAAGTGCACACTGATGGCTCATGTTAAGCTTCTTCTCCACCAGTACCCTGAAGTCCCAGCTACCACCGGTAGTCCCCACTTGGGATTGTCCCGATCCAAATCCAGGACCTTTCACTTGGTCTTGTTGAACTTCATGAGGTTGGCTTGTGCCCACCTCTCCATCCTGTCCAGGTCCCCTTGGGTGGATCCCTTCCCTCCATCACATCAGTTACACCACACAGCTTGGCATCATCAGTGAACTCACTGAGGGTGCACTTGATGTCACTGTCCATGTTTCTGACAAAGTTGTTAAACAAGATTGGTCCCAGGACTGTCCCCTGCGGGACTCTACTTGTCACTGGCCTCTGTTTGGACATGGAGCCATTGACAGCCCCTCTTTGGATGCAGCTGTCAAGCCACTTCTTTATCCACTAAGTTGTCCATTCATTGGTGATATATGGATATTACCAGTTTGGAGACCAGGATGTGGTGTGGGACAGTGTCAAAAGCTTTGCTCAGGTCTGGGTAAATGATATTGTTAACAACTCTGAATCCATATGAAGAGTGGGGATGAAAAGTCCAGATAGCCACTGGACACACATTCATTTGTTAGCAGGGAAGGCAAGGTCAGGCCCAGTAATACTTTTTCTCATTCTCACATCTGGAAATATTTTGTTACCAATTTTTCCCCTAAATCTGATTCCTGAGGATATTTTTATTTGGCTCCAGTCCTCCTACAATTTACTTGCTAAAGTGCCATGGTCTAGATGACTGGCTAGGGCTGGATGCTAGGTTGGACTGGATGATCTTGGAGGTCACTTCCAACCTGGTTGATTCTATGATTAGACAGGAACTGAAATTTTGCTGAAGTTTATAGCTCTCTTTAGAGTTGGTGCATTCCCATTCCTGCCAAAAACACAAGCAATCAAAAATTCCAGTTTAGGTAGAGCTTCTCAGTGCCATGCTTTTTAATGATGATTTCCAAGATACAGATTATTCCTCCCCCACCCCAGTTAATAGTAGTAGAAATAGCTGAGTTATTTTGACTGAAGCTTTCTGAAGTGTCTTCTGAGCTGTTGACACATATCAGAAATGGCAAATCTTAGTTGTTTGTAACCAAGTCAAACGTTACCATTTAATGCATAACAACTGTAACATCTGATGGAGTCATAAATCACAAAACACCACTGAGTTTTGGAAGGATTAGCAGCTGTAGCATCAGGCAGTCATAGCTGATTCCCCTGCAATCTGCCAGAGAGTGTTGCTTGGAAGTCCTCTAAAAATTTTGGCTTAGAATTTAACTTAATGGTAACTGACTTAGGTGCCAGAAAAAATTCACAAGATAGGGAAGGCAGCAAACGAATCCTTTGTTAAGTGAACTGTAATTATGTATACTTTGTATGTGGTGAAGAAACTAACCATGTAAATGATGACAGCTAATTATATACAGCTCTCCTGGGCATTAGTATCACTCTCCCTGACAGCATACTCCTCTTTAAGGTTTCTCCTTCTTTGTATATAGATTACTATTTCTGCACATTCCTTAAGGGAATGATGTTGTTACCTTTGCACTGGTTAAATGAAAACTAAATGTTTTTATCACAGAAATCCTTAGTGTAATCTAACTAATTTCTCCCTTATTGTGCTAATAAGTCAAATCTGGCTCTTCTTCTTACTGGTGTCAAGCCAAACTAATTCCACTGATTTCAATGAAGTTGCTATGGATTTACACATGCAAAGCTGTCAGCAGATATTTGGCTGCTGGTTTTGCTCCGCTGGGAGAGCTGGAGATTACAGCCTGCAGAAGGAACAGTGAATAGTACTGGGTCAGATCAAGGCCTATCATGGAGGGGGCTGGAGGAATGCCACATGAGAGGAATTTGGAGGAAGCAAACCCCTTACAATCTTCTCTGGAAGAACTCCTTTCAAATTCTTCCTCCTTGAAGGAGAGGGGAAGTGTGTGTGTGTAGAAATGGGAAGGAGGGCAATGTAGGGATGAAAATGCCTCTCCAACAACATAACATGCAAGAGGCTCTTAGGAAATTTGCCAGTATTTCAGACTGTCTGTGAAAGGTTTTCTAGAGACATTGTTATGGGTGACTGTAGCCATTTTGACATCTCTGGGACTTTGAAGTGCTCTTATTTTCCAAAGCTTCTCGAACTTTTCATCAGCCTACTTTCTCTAAACTCATTTTGGAAGGTATCCACAAAAGTCTGCTCTGTCAGAGATCACACAAGCACAAAGATAGTACCTGGTGCAGTACTTGCATATAGATTTGCCACGAGTTTCAAAGATAAAGCCTAAGATTTTTCCCACTCTCTCCTCTCAGTCCTCATGCTCTTTAATGTTTGGAACTGAATTGAGAGAAGTTAGATGGGGATGGGGCTCACCTGTATTTCTTGCCAAAAATTGCTCATGGCAGTGATACTCCTATGCTGATCCTGGTAGACAGCTTCCTTTCATTGTTGTTTTTATGATCCACAATGAAAAAGATCTACACTGAAGCATTTGCTAAACAGTCCTCACTGGAAATACACTGGGAACTTAGTGTATGGTTCAGTCCTTTGCATGACACTGAATCTTACATGATGAAGTAGCTATCACCTATTTGATATGACTTACACTAGTACTGTGTGAAGTACATGAAAATACATCTGAATGTAAATGTATGTAAAAAGACATCTCCTGGAGGCCATGAACTTCTGTGATCACTTGTCAGAGATGCTCCACCACTAGTACCTTTTCCTGTTTCTCTGATTCCTCTCCTTGAGTCTCAGAGCCATATGCAGAGCTCAGACACATTGCCATAGTCTTGCTAGAAAGGGCAATAAAATCCATTTTTCTTTTAACAAATTGCCCTGGTAAAACCAAAGCAGCAATTTTGCATATCTTCAACCAGCAAATTGCTTCACTATTTCTGTATTGTAAAGGACCAGTGATTTAGCTTCATTTTGTCCCCTCTTGCCAGAGCCACAGCCGAGCTGCCTAGGCAGCCTGTTTCCTTACATACACCATCAAATCTTACCTTGAGTGTGGTTCCAGTCAGAAATGCCTTCTGATCATGTTGTTTTCTAAAAGGCAGCTCTGATGGTGCAGATCTTCCATTTGCTCTCGTTTCTAGCTTTGATAATTTCAGACTTTGTATGTAAGAAGTAGCAAAACATTTTAAACCCCTGATCAATACACCTGCAGCTCTTCCAAGACATCTGTGTTCACAAGGTGTGCCACAGAGCCAACAGATCTTCTTTCACAGGAAACAAACTAAGATGCAGACATTAAAGAAAATTAATCTGAGACTTTGTTATACACAAACCAAAGCATTTACTGTGAGAATCATGCACCTCCCTCACTAATATTCTTTTACATACAAGAATTACTACATTTATTTCATTTACCTATACATCATGATTTACAGACTATAACTTCTCCATGGTTTATTTCAGCCTACACATGGAACAGCCTTTACCCCACATGATGAAAGTAGCTTCTTAATTTCTTAATTAAGCAATTATTTGCCTTGGAAACTCTTTATTCTTTTCATGCACACACATGTGTTCTTACCCTACATCCATACCCACATTTTTCAGAGTGGATTACCTCATTAAGCAGCCCTCAGTCCTGCGAGTCCTGAAGATGTTTGCCAAGGTCACACAGGTAGTGTTCAGCCGAGTCAGGAGTAGTTCCCATCTCCCAATTCCCAGCCCTATGCTCTGGCTACGCTGTCATTGGAGTGATTTGTACATATATGGACAAGCTATGTCTCTTGAAAAAATGGGCACAACTAATTTTGTTCAGTGGCAAAGACATTTATTGCATACATCTCTAAATCATGATTTACAGACTATAACTTCTCCATGCTTTATTCCAGCCTACACACGGAGCAGCCTTTCCTTCGTGTGATGGAAGCAGCTTCTTAATTTCAGAAGAAACATTCTAACTATGATTTCTCCTCCCTGTTACTATGTGAAACAGTGGAAAGGATATTTATTTTGTTATTATTTTTTAAATAAATAGAGAGATCCATCAATCTCAGCAGATGAAAATCAGCATTGTTTCTCAGGTACCAATGAGTTAACGCCAGATTATGTTGACTCAGACCTATTCAGAATGTTAATGCAGCAGTGTCTCTTGAAAAATTAGAAGTTTACTTAAAGATACTAATTAATCCTAGGCTTTAGGGAAGTTAGCAAAAGGTATTTAAAAACTGAAGGAAATCAGAATGGCTGCATGTAATAAAAGATTAGTGAGAGAGGTGCATGATTCTCACAGTAAATGTATAACAATATCTCAGATTAATTTTCTTTAATGTCTGCATCTTAGTTTGTTGCCTGTGAAAGAAGATTTGTTGGCTCTGTGGCATTCATTGCAAACACAGATGTCTTGGAAGAGCTGCAGGTGTTCAACCTCCTCAGCTTATTCTAGTCCCTATGGGTATGGGGGGAGGGAAGAGAACTTGCATCACCAGGAAAAATATTTTCTACATGACCTTGAAAATAACATCTAAAGCTCTGAAGCATGTGATTATGGCTTGGCACATGAGTAGTACTTGGCCAATATATGACCTAAATGTGTTTTTTAAGTACAGATACTGGGTCCTTCCTTTTGTGTTTATTTGCAATGTTGTTTGCTTTGCTTATGGTAAAAAAAGAGATTTGCACATGTATCAGGGTTCTCTGATATCTCACTCTCTAAGCATGGAAGATGTCCTACATCAGTGTTAATTTGTAGTGCTGTTTGCTTTGCTTATGGTAAAAAAGAGATTTGCACATGTATCAGGGTTCTCTGATATCTCACTCTGAGAATGGAAGATATCCTACATCAGTGTTAATTTGTAATGCTGGTTGCTTTGCTCCTGGTAAAAAAGAGATTTGCACACGTATCAGTGTCCTCTGATATCTCACTCTCTAAGCATGGAAGATGTCCTACATCAGTGTTAATTTGTAATGCTGTTTGCTTTGCTCCTGGTAAAGAAGAGATTTGCACATGTATCAGGGTTCTCTGATATCTCACTCTCTAAGCATGGAAGATGTCCTACATCAGTGTTAATTTGTAATGCTGTTTGCTTTGCTCCTGGTAAAGAAGAGATTTGCACATGTATCAGGGTTCTCTGATATCTCACTCTCTAAGCATGGAAGATATCCTACATCAGTGTTAATTTGTAGTGCTGGTTGCTTTGCTCCTGGTAAAGAAGAGATTTGCACACGTATCAGTGTTCCCTGCTATCTCACTCTCTAAGCATGGAAGATACCCTACATCAGCTCATTGCTTGAATATTACAGAACAATTTAATGCAGATATTGAAGAAGAAGCCTGGAAACTTGGCCTCTATTTTATTACCATTGCCACATCCTTATTTTGTCATAGAGGCCCTGTGCAGACAAAGCCAGAAGCTTTGAATGGGAAGAGAAAAAGCTTCCTTCCTCTTCTCCACTCATCAAAGCCCTTTGGCCAGGCAGAAACAGAACAGACAGTGCAGCTGCCAAAGCACTAAATTAGGATGATTTCTGAACTGAGAAGAAGGCTAACCCATGAAGTTGTGACAAAATTCAGATGATGCAACAGAAGACAAAGTCCATCTGATTTTTCTTGTAATGTCTCTCTTATACACTTTTCAATCAGGCACCAGGTCTTCCTCTGAGCACTTCATGTCTCAGAATGAGAGGTAGGTGCTGGGAGCAGGTGAGAAGCAGGGTCACAGAGAGCTGGGCAACTCGTGGGCTGTACAGACCCCAGAGAGCACTGCCCATTTTGGGGCAGAAAGAGGAAGATTCCTTTCGGAGCGTTACTAATGACCTGCAGAGGAGCTGCACAGCAGTCATTTCACAGATATGATGGCAGGTCACTGCGACAGATGTTCCCAACATATGTGGAGAATTAATTACCCACTAGTAAACAAAATCTGTGATGCAGAGAGTCATTTTGTCCAAATTTCTTTCGATTTTGCTGTTATTAGGAGCTTAATTTTTCTTGATCAGCCAGACTCTCTTGAATTAAAGTGTTCCTTAATAGGCTGTGCTGAACACTTTCTGAAGTGAAGTGCAGAGGGAAAGAGGCAAGGAGGGGGTCAGGGGAGATGAGTTTAGCTGGAGGAGTTGATGCTGAAGCTGTACTACAGTGAGTGATTAGTCAATTATTTGATTAAAAGGTTGGATGCCAGTCATATGGGGTTCTTTGAGGGGGGAAAAAAGAGTCTAATTGTTAACTTGCATTCAACAGCACTTATGCTTCATTTAAGAACATCCAGTAGAATATCTGGACCTTCTGGGGAAGAGATAATATTTGAAGAGAAAGAGCTTTTGCAAAAAGGCTTTCTTTTCCTTTTCCATCGATATCCTGAATGTGTTAATGTCTCAGGGCCATATTGTGCCATTGATTTTTAAGCAGGACTCCCCATTTAAATCAATGGCAAAATCTGTTAAAAAAAAAGAAAAAGAAAAATAATCAATGGCATGATATGGCTCCAGGACATTAGAATGAAATTCTTATATTCATGACCTAGATAACGAATCAGAAGGCCATAAATCCCCTGCTGTTTCTTAAAACTCACTCAGTGCATCAATACTTGTAAACTAAATAGTGCATGGAAATTCACATCCCCTAACAGAAGGATATTGAAGATCAAAATTTTTGGCTATTTTTGAACAGAAGGATGTTGAAGATCTAAATTTTTTACCTATTTTTGGTTGGTTGTACTTTCAAAATTAGTGAGAGGTCTGGAGCACAGCCCTATGAGGAGAGGCTGAGGGAGCTGAGGGTGTGCAGCCTGCAGAAGAGGAAGCTCAGGGGTGACCTCATTGCTGTCTACAACTACCTGAAGGGAGGTTGTAGCCAGGTGGGGTTGGTCTCTTCTCCCAGGCAACCAGCAACAGAACAAGGGGACACAGTCTCAAGTTGTGCTGGGGGAGGTCAAGGCTGGATGTTAGGAGGAAGTTGTTGGCAGAGAGAGTGATTGGCATTGGAATGGGCTGCACAGCGAGGTGGTGGAGTTGCTGCTCCTGGAGGTGTTGAAGAAAAGCCTGGATGAGGCACTTAGTGCCATGGTCTAGTTGACTGGCTAGGGCTGGGTACTAGGTTGGCCTGGATGATCTTGGAGGTCTCTTCCAACCTCATTGATTCTACGATTCTATAATTCAATGTTCCAATTCGTAAGATGTTGCTTAGGATTTGAGCTCACCTCTTTTAATCCATGAAAGATAAATTGAAATCACTGTCCTACTGCTTATTCTAAGACACTTAAGGACTCACCATTCTCCAGAAACAGAAATTTTATTTCTTCAGGCCCACAACATTTCATAGCACTGGTTTCCAAATGGAGATGATGAAGAAGGTCTCTCTGACTCACTGGAATGGCAAAATATTGGGTCCAAAAATAAAATATGTGGTTTAGCTACCTTTGTTATTGTCATCCAGATAAATTTAATCTCCATTTTACAGTCAGTTACAAACAAAAAAAAAAAACAACAAAAAACAACCCCAATGCCACTCCCTCCCCCCCTCCCCCAAAAAAAAAGTAACTTGTATTAAGGACAGTGCAATCCCTTCATTTTGGCAATAAGCATTCATACAATCTTTCAGAGCCATTTATTTCTCAATTTAGAAACTAGAAAGGTTTCTGAGAGACATGAACTGCTGCTGAATAGCCCAAGATGCCTGAATTTCTTAGCTTCAGGTGCAGAAAGAAGCTGAGGTTCCAGGTACCCTTACACAGCAATGGAGAAGTCAGATTGCCAGAAATTTGCCAGGACAGAATAAATGTTCAAGTGAAATTGAGGGGCACTAACAGCATTATCCAGAAAGACTAAAGGGTGACTGAAGTTCAATCATGTAGCAGCAGGTCTTGGCTCTGCTGTGAATTTCAGTTTATTTGACTGTTCTCCTATATCAACATTATTTGTCTTAAAAAAAAACAAACAAACACTTTTCTACCTCATTGCTATTTGCAAAGGACTTTGAGAAATTGCAGTAGAATTTCCCATAGAAATCTAAATTGTTTAGTAATTCAAAATAAATAAATCAGGCTATAATCTGTATCCACATTGTGCTTACAAACAGAATCACAGAATCACACAGAATCACAGAATCAACCAGGTTGGAAGAGACCTCCAACATCAGTTCAACCTATCCCCCAGCCCTATCCAGTCAACTAGACCATGGCACTAAGTGCCTCATCCAGTCTTTTCTTGAACACCTCCAGGGATGGCTACTCCACCACCTCATTAAGTGTGAATGTACTTGCATTTAAACTTAAACAGACAGTAATGCTGTTGAAGAAGTTGTTTTCTCAGAGGTTATCTCTACCAGAGTGTAAGATGAAGGTTTGAGACTTGTATTGTCAATAAGCTACTCCACACAAATACCTTCACACACATATCTGTTAAGTACAAGGTGCTGCAGATGTAGACTGAAGGTGAAGTGCTGCAGATAAGTCTACGATGCAGTGTCAGTTGAAGCTCTACATTTCCAGGATGGAGAGGAGAGCTCAGTTCAGCAGAGCTCACCAGTGTGCTGGACCACTTAGTTACTATGTTGGACTAGTTATGAGCTCACGGAATCATAGAATCACAGAATTAATCAGGTTGGAAAAGACCTCTGAGATCATCGAGTCTAACCCATCACCTAATCCTTTAAATTAACTCAACCATGGCACTAAGTGCCTCATCCAGCCTCCTCTTAAACACCTCAAGGGATGGTGACCTCCTCAGGCAGCCCATTCCAATACCAATCACACTTTCTGTGAAAGACTTCTTCCTAATGTCCAGCCTCAACTTGCCCTGGTGCAGTTTGACACTGTGTTCTCCTGTTCTGTTGCTGGTTGCCCGAGAGTAGAGACCAAGCCCCACCTGGCTACAACCTCCCTTCAGATAGTTGTAGAGAGCAATAAGATCTCCCTTGAGCCTTTTCTTCTCCAGACTGAACACCCCCAGCTTCTTCAGCCTCTCCTCGTAGGGCTGTGCTCCCGTCCCCTCACCTGCCTTGTTGCCCTTCTCTGGACAGGTTCAAGTATCTCAACATCTTTCTTCTATCAAGGACCCCAGAACTGAACACAGTACTCAAGATATGGCCTAACCAGTGCTGAGCACAGGAGAAGAAGGACTTCCCTGATCCTGCTGGCCACACTATTCATGACACAGGCCAGGAGGCCCCTGGCCTTCTTGGCCACCTGGGTACACTGCTGGATCATGTTTGGTTGGCTGTCGACCAGTACTCCAAGGTCATCAGCATGCTGTGTCAGATACTCCACATAGCCCAGCTTTTCACACCCTGGTTGCCACTGTGTTGCATTAGGACACTTGAAATAGAATAAAGGGACAATGAACAAAGTGAAGAGGCTCATTTAGCAGTTTGAGAGTTTAGTGTAGTGGTGAATTTCTCCTATGTGCAGTCAGGGATTTCAGCTGCATATCAGTTAAATGCATGGTTAAAAGTAGCTCAAATGGGTAATAGTGCTTGTGTCAGAAATTAATAGCAGAACATCCATGAGCTTCACTACTCCTCAAGTCTATGCAATCTGTAAATGCAACAGTTTTACTTTAGGTTATCCTAACATTCTGATCTTACATGTGAAAACTACACAAAACATCTCTGCAACATTATCAGTTCAGAATGGCCTGGCAGTGGGTTTTGTACATTACTTCCTCTTCTTGATCAGAAGTCTTCATATTTCATGCAGCAAATTTGCTCAGTAAGCAGCAGGCAGAGAGGTATAAGTCACAAAATTCTTATGTCAGTGATGAAGAGAGAAAACATCCTGCTTAAAAGAGGTCTACTTTTTATTTCATTTCTTACTCTACTTATTGATTTTCTGACTGTTTTTTCTACAGAGCTGACCCATCACAGGGAATGCAGAACTCTGCAGATAAAGGTACATGACATAGAACTGCAGTTGGTATTAGTTTTCTGAGACTAGTGCTCACATATAGGTAAAAGCTGTCCATGTTGCATCTTTTTCTTTCTTCAGTGTTATTTCCTTCTCAGAAGAACTGAAGTCCATCCATAGACAACTCTGCTAAGAGTAACAGAGAAATCTATTTCCTCTTTGAAAGTGCAGACCTGTTGTTTAAAAGTAAGAAAGAAACCAGTGGTAAATGACATTTTGATATGAAAGAGTAGTTCATAGAAACAGTAGGTCTAAGCTTGCCATTTGTGCCTGCACAAATCCAGGGGTCTGCTGGAGTGAGGAGGGTCTGCTCACTGGGCTATAGTTTATAGGTGTGATCTGCCAATAATTCATTTGATCTTAAGTCATCCTAAGAGAATTTTCAATGCAATTTGCATTCTTACACATCAGTAGAAAAGAAATGTTTTAAAAATACAAAAGCTCATTATTATTAGGACCCTTCCTAGCACAAAGTTAAGAGCTCAGAACTTACCAAACACCAGCATTGCCTCTGCTGGCAGAATCTTGTCTACCCCTGAAAATATTTCCTCAGGACAGGGTGTTTTTCTCTGATTCTTGGGTTTTCAGCTTGTCTTCTGCCTTATTTACTGTGTCCAGTTCTGGGCCCCTCAATTTAAGAGAGATGTTGAGATACTGGAATGTGTACAGAGAAGGTGACAAAGCTGGGGAGAGGCCTGGAACACAAACCCTATGAGAGGCTGAGGGAGCTGGGGGTGTGCAGCCTGCAGAAGAGAAGGCTCAGGGCTGACCTCATTGCTGTCTGCAACTACCTGAAGGGAGGTTGCAGCCAGGTGGGGTTGGTCTCTTCTACCAGGCAACCAGCAACAGAACAAGGGGACACAGTCTCAAGTTGTGCCAGAGGAGGTCTAGGCTGAGTGTTAGGAGGAAGTTGTTGGCAGAAAGAGTGATTGGCATTGGAATGGGCTGCCCAGGGAGGTGGTGGAGTCACTGTGCCTGGAGGTGTTGAAGCAAAGCCTGGCTGAGGCACTTAGTGCCATGGTCTGGTTGATTGGATAGGGCTGGGTGCTAGGTTGGCCTGGATGATCTTGGAGGTCTCTTCCAACCTGGTTGATTCTATGATTCTACGCTTGTATGATTTGGCATACAGTGAAGAAAGGTTCTGTAATTTATAATCAAGTTGTAAGCACATGGGTGACATTTAATCTAGAACAATGTTTCTAAAAGGGTGACCATGCAGGTGAAACCTTGTTTCTGTTGATATTTGTACTTGAAACAGCATAGCTTAACCTAGCCATGATAACTCCCAATATGTAATTATCAAATAATTCTTAAACCACTGGTTTCAGCATTATTATCTGAGTATAAAAGTCATAATATATTGGAATGAAGTTTGTAGACTATTAATTATCTTTGTCCAGAGTCCCTCTCTGCTGTGGCATTTGTTCATGACTCCATTATTCAAAATGTCAGCTAATAATATTAATATGCCTCGCCACATTAATTCCTAATATTTACTTACTGTCTGTGAACACAAGAAGAAATTACATGTTAGATACAACAGCAAACCCTCTGAAATACTTCAAACAGAGCAGTGATGGCTTACAGACCAAACATATGGATGAACATAGAGGTAGTTCCTCTGAATTCTCACAAATGTATCACAGTATCATCAAGGTTGGAAGAGACCTCATAGGTCATCAAGTCCAACCCTGTCTGTGGTAGAAGACTCACAGTTCAAGAGCCAGCAGTATGGACTTTATCTGCATTAATTTGGTTCTTCCTACCAACAAATGATTAAACCAATTTTCTGATTAATCAAAACCAGAGATTGTAACCATCCACATCAGATCAGAATTCTTTAATCAGTCATCAGAGCAAGATGGGGGAAAAAATGTTGTATAAGTAATATTTAGCAAATAAAATCTAAATCTCATTCAGAGCTAGCATCACTGTGGAGTATCAGTTATTCCATAACTGCATGCTTGAAGAACTTGAGACTGTGTCCCCTTATTCTGTTGCTGGTTGCCTGGCAGAAGAGACCAACCCCCACCTGGCTACAGCCTCCCTTCAGGTAGTTGCAGACAGCAATGAGGTCCCCCCTGAGCCTCCTCTTCTGCAGGCTGCACACCCCCAGCTCCCTCAGCCTCTCCTCATAGGCTTTGTGTTCCAGGCCCCTCACAGCTTTGGCGCCCTCCTGTGGACACATTCCAGTACTTCAACATCTCTTTTGAATTGAGGAGCCCAGAACTGGACACAGCACTGAAGGTGTGGCCTGAGCAGTGCTGAGTACAGGGGAAGAATAACCTCCCTTGTCCTACTGTCCACACTGCTCCTGATCCAGGCTAGGATGCCATTGGTTCTCCTGGCCACCTGGGCACATTGCTGGCTCAAGGTTGACTCACACTCAGCTCTCCTAGGTAGCAGGCATAATTTTGCTACTTTGGAAGAATTTTGGCAGTCACTCAGTTGTAAATATGGCCTAGAATATTTGGCTGGACTATGTAAATTGCTGTGCACATCTTTCAAGAGCACAATGAAAGTGATTGAGTGACCAGCCAACTCCTGGCTGACTTGGTTGCTGCAATGATGCTTTGAGAGCATTGGGGATCATCAATGCAAGACAAACCTGCTGTCTCCAAATAAAGTACTGGAAAGAGGACTATATGCATTCTGAAATGGTATGGGAAGTACAATGTTTAGGTGGATGCATTGAGAAATGGTTGGAGAATCAAGTAAGTTGAGAGTAATAGTTCTCATGCACCTCTTATAAAAGGGAAGATGTATTTCCTTCCACCTGAAAACATACAAGTGCTGCTACTGCAGCTCTTACTTCTCTAGCTAAGTACTGTATAATTAATATGTGAAAACCAAGAAGCTCTCATAAGTGCACTGAAGCTAACCCACTGTTCCTGCAGAAAGAGATAGCATTTAGTAGCATTAATGTGTTAATTTTCCTTGATAAGATTGAGCAGTTAAATTGCAATCAAAATTTCAGCTTGAATTGCATTGTTACTGTAAAAAATAATTCTTACAGAAACTCTTTCAAAATTCCATAGAGATATTCCAGGCAGAAGAGAGCCTCAAGTTGTGCTGGGGGAGGTCTAGGCTGGATGTTAGGAGGAAGTTCTTCACAGAGAGAGTGATTGGCATTGGAATGGGCTGCCCAGGGAGGTGGTGGAGCTGCCATGCCTGGAGGTGTTAAAGAAAAGCCTGGCTGAGGCACTTACTGCCATGGTCTAGATGACTGGATAGGGCTGGGGGATAGATTGGACTGGATGACCTTGGAGGTCTCTTCCAATCTGGCTGATTCTGTGATTCTGTGTCTTCTGCCCAGTACTGGATGGTCCTTTACAGTACTTGACCAGTGAAATTGCCTAGCCCTGCTTAAGATGGTAGAAGAAAAGGTTAGTCAGGAAAACACTTTGGAAAAAGCAAAAATCTGGAACCTTTACTCCCAGATTTTGCCTGCAGGTGTTTCATCTTTGGAACTTTTCTGCTATGGAAGAAGACACCATAACTTCATAAGTAACATATTTGCTCTTTATTTTCTACTTTCAGTTACTTTAGACTGTTTTAGCTTAGTCTATTTTATTTTCTTATTGCTGATCATTTTTTTTTGTTATAGAACAAAACCATAAAAAACCTGGAACTGGCAAACTTCAAAGGAGCTCATCTGGTTTTTTTTCTGTTCATGCTCAAAAACAAAAAGAGAAAAGTCTTGGGTTACCTGACAGAATGCTATCATTTACAGAACAAGCTACCTAATGGTACTACAATTTTCTAATTAGTCACAGGTTCAAATGATATCAGTATTGGTTTATGCTTCAGGGCATGAACAGCACTGAATTAACTGAATAAACTTATTATAATCTGGTAATTAATGCTAATTATAAAGCAGCAAGAAGAAGAGTGATACGATTGGCTAATAGGAGTTGCGAGGGCTGAAATTAATACAACATAATTTCCTGCTTGGTACATGCAAGCCTTGTAACCAAATTAACAGAAGTCATTTTAAAGCCTTTATAAGAAAACTTTATAATTGCAACAAGGCAGTATGGCATTAGTTCATGCCTAGCTGCACTGGTGGTCGTTATCTGCTATTAGTTTATGCTTCAAACATGGGTGGATTGTTGCTGATAAATCTAGATGTGGATGAATACACAACCAAATCATGTTTAGGGCACAAATATATATATATTTCCACCACTACCACATTTTACAAAGCTACAAATTTCAACTTGGCAATACCAATAGGCTTTCTGAGCTAGACAGCAGAGTAGGTAGCACCAGACTGATCAAGGTTATTAAATAAGTGGTCATTATCTGCTATTAGTTTATGCTTCAAATGTTGGTGGATTGCTGCTGATAAATCTAGATGTGGATAAATACACAACCAAATCATGTTTAGGGCACAAAGATATATATATATGTATATATATATATATATATATATATATGTATGTATATATATATATTTTTTTTTTTCCACCACTACCACATTTTACAAAGCTACAAATTTCAACCTTGCAATACCAACAGGCTTTCTGATCTAGACATCAGAGTAGGTAGCACCAGACTGATCAAGGTCATTAAATAAGTGGTCACTATCTGCTATTAGTTTATGCTTCAAACGTTGGTGGATTGCTGTTGATAAATCTAGATGTGGATGAATACACAACCAAATCATGTTTAGGGCACAAATATATACATACATACATATATATATATATATTTCCCCCTCCCCACCACCACATTTTTACAAAGCTGAAGTTTTCTATTTTACAATACCAATAGGTTTTCTGAGGTAGACATCAGAGTAGGTAGCACCAGACTAATCAAGTTCATTAAATAAGAGGTCATTATCTGCTATTTATGCTTCAAACGTTAGTGGATTGTTGTTGATAAATCTAGATGTGGATGAACACACAACCAAATCATGTTTAGGGCACACACACACACACACATATATGTATATATATATATATCTCCTCCTCACACATTTTACAAAGCTGAAAAATTCAACTTTGCAATACCAATAGGTTTTCTGAGGTAGACATGAGAGTAGGTAGCAGCAGACTGATCAAGGACATTAAATAAGTACCATGGCTCCACTAACTGAAACCTTTCAGCGCAGTGATGTTCCTGTCAAATCCTTTTAGAAGAGGAACAAAGTGGCAGGCACCCTTTTTGTCAGGACAGGAGAGTTACATACACGTTGAGGTTTAAAGTATGTATTTCAAACCATTCTTATAAAGCTGTGCATTTCAAGTACCAAGAGCAGGTATTTAATGAACTGTAAATGACTTATTTGATTATGCTTTTCAAAAGTATAAGGAGATCATTAACTTACTGCTGACCAGCCACCTGAGGTGAGTATGAGAGAGAGCTTAACTTGCTGGGTCACTGCATAGTTCTCATCAGAGTGGTTTTTTCCTTTACCACTTCATTGCAATATTGCCTTGAGTATGGGTTCAGCTTCCACTGTAGTGCTTGAGTCATGCATATCCTTCTATAGAACAAGAACAATTCAATTTGCTTCTGTGAATACTGTTCTTTCTCCTGTATTATTTCCTTGGTCTGGGGAATCTTGGGTAGAGCACAAGATTAGTCAGAACATTTTTCTGTACTGAAAGACACAGCTTCTATGTGCCAAAAACATTTTGTCAATTTGTACCCATTTCAGACAGTTGCTACTGCCAAAAACTAAAGATGAATAAAAAGCCCTCTTTAAAATGGACAAAGTAGTCTGCTTCAATATTCTCTGGATCAGTAACAGATGTTTCAAAGCACATAATTTCATTTCAGTGCCTTCTATATTAAACTCTTTCTCTTCTGTTTTTTTTAAGCACAGTTTCACCCAGAAATATATTTTAACTTCTTATTTTCTAGGCAAAAAAAATGGAAAGGAAAGGAAAGGAAAGGAAAGGAAAGGAAAGGAAAGGAAAGGAAAGGAAAGGAAAGGAAAGGAAAGGAAAGGAAAGGAAAGGAAAGGAAAGGAAAGGAAAGGAAAGGGAAGGAAAGGAAAGGAAAGGAAAGGAAAGGAAAGGAAAGGAAAGGAAAGGAAAGGAAAGGAAAGGAAAGGAAAGGAAAGGAAAGGAAAGGAAAGGAAAGGAAAGGAAAGGAAAGGAAAGGAAAGGAAAGGAAAGGAAAGGAAAGGAAAGGAAAGGAAAAGAGAAGAGGGAACAAAAGAAATAAAAAGGAAAAGAAATAAAAAAGGAAAGGAAAAGAGAAGAGTAGAAAAGAAAAGAAAAGAAAAGAAAAGAAAAGAAAAGAAAAGAAAAGAAAAGAGAGAAAAGAAAAGAAAAGAAAAAAAAAGAAAAGAAAAGAAAAGAAAAGAAAAGAAAAGAAAAGAAAAGAAAAGAAAAGAAAAGAAAAGAAAAGAAAAGAAAAGAAAAGAAAAGAAAAGAAAAGAAAAGAAAAGGAAAAGGAAAGAAAAGGAAAATGAAATAAAGGAAAAGGAAAGAAGGAAAGGAAAAGGAAAGGAAAAGGAAAGGAAAGGAAAGGAAAGGAAAGGAAAGGAAAGGAAAGGAAAGGAAAGGAAAGGAAAGGAAAGGAAAGGAAAGGAAAGGAGAAGAGGGGACAAAAGAAATAAAAAGGAAAAGAAATAAAAAAGGAAAGGAAAAGAGAAGAGTAGAAAAGAAAAGAAAAGAAAAGAAAAGAAAAGAAAAGAGAGAAAAGAAAAGAAAAGAAAAGAAAAGAAAAGAAAAGAAAAGAAAAGAAAAGAAAAGAAAAGAAAAGAAAAGAAAAGAAAAGAAAAGAAAAGAAAAGAAAAGAAAAGAAAAGAAAAGAAAAGAAAAGAAAAGGAAAAGGAAAGAAAAGGAAAATGAAATAAAGGAAAAGGAAAGAAGGAAAGGAAAAGGAAAGGAAAAGGAAAGGAAAGGAAAGGAAAGGAAAGGAAAGGAAAGGAAAGGAAAGGAAAGGAAAGGAAAGGAAAGGAAAGGAAAGGAAAGGAAAGGAAAGGAAAGGAAAGGAAAGGAAAGGAAAGGAAAGGAAAGGAAAGGAAAGGAAAGGAAAGGAAAGGAAAGGAAAGGAAAGGAAAGGAAAGGAAAGGAAAGGAAAGGAAAGGAAAGGAAAGGAAAGGAAAGGAAAGGAAAGGAAAGGGGGAAAATAAAATAAAAGGAAGAAAAAGAAAAAAATAAAATAAAAGGAAGAAAAAGAAAAGAAAAGAAAAGAAAAGAAAAGAAAAGAAAAGAAAAGAAAAGAAAAGAAAAGAAAAGAAAAGAAAAGAAAAGAAAGGAAGAAAGAAAAGAAGACATGAGAGAAGAATAGAAAAGAAGAAAGGAAAGCTAAAAGAAAACAGAAATTAAGCACAAACTGACAACTTCCCACTGCATAATTATTATTTTTAAGGGATTTTTTCCCTTCAAGCTACACAACTGATTATTTGCATAGCTCTAATTCTCACAGTGAGAGATGTAGAGAACAGCAACACTTTAGCTACAATTCATGATGCTCCTAATGTGGGTTTATTATCTCCACTATATTCAGGCACAGGACAGGTAAAGATATTAAAGATATTGTGCTTTTCCACTCTTTATCACCCTGACCTCCCATTCTCAAGGGGATTACTGAGAAATCAGTATATAAGTGCAAGCAACTTAACAAATACCTCGTAAGAAAACTTAAGAAACCTTCTGCCTTATTTCCCACACCTCCTGTGGTCTAGCTCTTCTGAAAAACAAAGCTGGCATTCTTCCATAAAAGGGCTCTTTCTTTACAACACCCTGATTCATCCCCAGAGCAGGTTTGCCCAAGTGCTGAACAAAGAAAAGAATCTGATGAAAAATTTATTGCACTAAATAATTAAATATTAGGGGCCATAAATAAAAGACACTAAAGTTAGAGTCTAAGTAATCTTATTTCTGCTGTTCTAAGTTTGAGTTCTTTGATGTACCATCTTCATGATGCATTTTTTGAATGGCTGGATATTGTGTTCCTTTGTGAAGTGTGCACCAAAGACCTACTCTTTCTCTCTCTGATGAACTTCCAAGCATCTCTGCAGATGTGTACCTAAATGGACAAAGCTCTGCAATGCTTTCTGTGTTTTACAGCGCATCCAATTGTGGATGTGCAAATCACACATGAACCATTTTAGAGACTGAGAACCTGAGCTCTTCTTTATGACTAATTTATCTCCTTGGGGGCTGTCACTGATGCACAAAATTGTGATTTCCAAGATTTTATTGCAAGTAAATGCACATTAAGACACTGAGACATCATGCTTTGAAAGACTTGTTGAAATCCGTTGCAGGAGGAAAGACACTTTGGGGTTGAGCAGTGAAAAAAGCAGCACTGAGAATATAGGTCAAGACATTAATATAAATTTGATCACTTCCTTTTTATTCACCAACATTCCTCACAATAAATCAGATCACCTCCTCACCTGCACCCCCCCACCCCCCCGACCCCCCCGCACAATTCACCCTTCCTGTCCTGATTTCGGCTCACCGAATGTAAATCTGTGACAAGGGTATCTATATATAATATTAATGGTGCTGAGGAGTGTTGGTGTGGAGCGTGAGCACTTGCCAAGTAAGGAGTGATCAAAGCGGAGCTGTTCATCCTCTGCCGCATGCTCTACATCATCTGCAGGACAAATGTAACATCATTAGGCAAAAAAAGGCAGCCATTCTGCGAGGAAATGGCTAAGTTGGAGGTACCAATCAATCTCGCCAAGCGAGGTTCCCTGTGATACTGTCAGAAGCAACAGACAAAACAGATTGCAGTGTGGATCGCAAGGTGGTTAAAAAGAAGAGGATAAAAAAGGCTGGGGTGGGTGTAGGAATAAATCCCCAGCAATTCCCTCTCCTCTGCTCCTTTCCCTATGCCTTCCCCCACTTCCTAAAATTAACCCATGTAGCGAGCTGTCACTGAGCTGAATCCATTTACCAGGTAGAACAAACTTGCCTGCTTTGTGCTTAAAAGCACAGGACCAAACACTGAGATTTAGCTGTTAATTTAGTAAGTAGCTGCTGAAGGCAGGGTCTGTCTGTATTGCACTGGGCTGTATTAAAGCCAACAGACATGAACTGTGCCCTTAAAAAGAGCCATTAATAGGCTCCTGAAAAGAAGTTACAATAAATAAACAGAAAGTAAGCTAAAGCAGTTCCAGTTATCATCATTATTTAAGCTCAAATTGCAATTAAATAATTTTCTCAGAAGTTTACAACTCTTATTGACTTTTTAGCTTGATAAATGTCTGCTTTCAAGTTACAGTTTTCTCATTTCTAGGGCCCACACTTATTGGAGTCAATGGGAATATTTGCACTGCCTGCAGTGCTGCAGTGGACAGGGAATGAGACCAACCATGAGACCAAAGCAAGGCAACGGTAGCCCTTTTGTATGATACACCTTCACCCTGCTTTGCTGCTGAATGGGAATTAAGTGCAGCTGTAGAGACAGCATAAAAAAATGTTCCCCCAGATCTTCTGCATTACCCACAACATTCTTTATTAGTAAAGAACCAGGGAGACAGAGGGCATTCATTTGGTTCCCATGGATAGCCTCAATAGCCTCATTAAAATATATATAAAAATAGAAAACTAATAATTAAACTTGTATTAATATGCACAGCCCAGCAGTTCTGCTGTTTGACCACTAATAATGGTTCTTTTAGGAGGAATGTCTTTTTGGAATCAGCAAGGGTTAAATCTACCATTTGCTCTTTCTGTTCTTGCATCAAGGTCAGAATGAGCAGGTAGCCCAGTTCACAGTTTGCAGGACTAATAAATCTTTCCAAAGGTCAGCATCTGCAGTCATTATCAACTAATCAGTTTTAATTTGGTTTTTAATATATAAACACTTGGGATCATGTAGGAAACATCATGCACGTTGTTTAAAGTTGATATTATTTCTGTTTAAACATTGTTTGGTTTAGCTAGTTCATTAATGTTTTAAATAAAGGAAATCAGTAGGTGCATTAAAGCTGCTGGCTTTCAGGTCTTTCTTGTTTTTACATAATATTAAAGATAATAATAAAGAGACTTTTTTCTTTCTCTTTTCTGGTGGCTTTCTTATGCAACTAATCAGATCAGCTGTGCTGTAAATCAGTACACATTGATCCGCTTGAGAACTGACTTGATCCAACTGACTTTCAGCTATTGCAAACACCCTGTTTACTGTTTAGGCTATTTAAATCTGGTGGAGTAAGAACAGCAATGTGAAATGTCAATGTACAAGATTTCCAAACATTGGGCTTAAAAGTCTTCTGAGAAATGTCTTTTTAAAGCACAGTGTTTGAAAATGTTAAATATTTCTACTCTTAGTTGTGCTTTCTCATCAGATCTAACCTCTAAGAGTGCAGCAGTGTCACAGTATGACTGCTTACAGACAACAGGGCTGCCAGTGTCCATTTGATAAAGCATATTGGTCTGAGATGCCATCTCATTGCTGTCTTATGCACCTAAATCCAAACCTTCAGGTTTCAGAAAAATCTGCTTAGGTTCTGAAGTCCTAGGGATTCTTAGATTTGACTATCCTCTGTCTTTTCATTTACAACAGTAGTGCCTGCAGTCACACAGCCCTCTCTAGCCTCAAGAGTAGGTAAGGGTGAGTAACGCAGATGATCTCAACTGCTGAAGACAGCAGAGGGAGAATTTTTTGCTATAGCAGTAGCAGATCTCACACTTTTCTGCACCTATTTTAAGTTATGTCATTTTGAGCTCTTTGCTTCCACGCCTCAGTATATGCAGCAGTTCTGCATGGACCACAAATGTCACCTGTCTGAGATCTCTTTTCTTACACCTGCCTTGCTGCTTTCATGTACACTTCCTCCTAGTGCAGCTAGTGCAAGTTGACAGTGCCATCTCACTGGAGGAATAGTTGGGGTTGCCAAGTGCCTTCTGTCTTCTGAAGCTGTAGCCTGATTTTTGAATGGGCAAACAGAACAGCAAATTACTTTCATGAGCACTGTCTCCTCTAAAGTATACTTTAAAGTCCTAATATTTTGAAGTTTGATAGCTACCAATTCAAACAGCCAGAACATTTTCTAGATCAGAATATTACTTTAAAAAGAAATCATGCACATTTGTCTATTTTCCAATTTTGCTTCAAGTAAAAAGAAAATAAAACTGGAATATAACATTTCGATCATTGTGATGGTTTGGGAGTCTTTTCTTGAATGGAGCACTTAGTGCCAGGGTCTAGGTGATTGGATAGGGCTGGGTGCTAGGTTGGACTGGATGACCTTGGCGGTCTCTTCCAACCTGGTTGATTCTATGATTCTATGATTCCTCCCTTCACAGCACTGAGGAGTGAAGTAAAGTTGAGCAAATTTGAAGTAAAGCAACATGTGGTCCACCTTAGGCTCTAGCAATCTATTATATAATAAGATATCAAGAAAAGACTGGATGAGGCACTTAGTGCCATGGTCTAGTTGATTGGTTGGGGCTGGGTGATAGGTTGGACTGGATGATCTTGGAGGTTTCTTCCAGCCTGGTTGATTCTATGATTCTATGATTCTATGATTTACCATGCACCTGATCTAAAATTACATTGAAAGTCAATAGACATTTTTCCTCTAATTTACCTGTGTTTTGTGTCTGGCCCAAGATCTGCACATTACATTTTAGAGAGGGCAGAGGCAGTGAGTTTGTCTCAGATTTGTAAACCCAACAATGTATTTTCACGTGTGACTTATGTTCAGCTCACTCAGAGAATGGCTGAGAACCTGCTACATACATCTGAGATGCTAAATATTGTCATAAAGTGTAAAAAAAAATTAAACAGAAAGCTTTAGTCTACAAGTGAGTTAATTTACAGGTGGATGTCTAAGCCTTCATCAATGTATGGGTAGAAAGCTTAAGGGAATATCGACCTAAGTACCCAATGAAACATTTCTATCATTGTGATGGTTTGGGAGTCTTTTCTTGAATGGAGCACTTAGTGCCAGGGTCTAAGTGATTGGATAGGGCTGGGTGATAGGTTAGACTGGATGATCTTGGAGGTCTCTTCCAACCTGGTAGATTTCCTTCCCCTCCAGGCCTGTGTCTGGCTGGAGCTGCTTTTATCGGGACAAGCATTTCTTGGGGGCTCCATAGGCTTATGCTTAGGCCTGTGGATGGCAGAGGCATTGAGGGGGGAAGATTGGAGCACTGGGGCATAGGGAATGGTTACACTGACTCCACAGATTTTCCAAGTGAAGACATTTATTTGCTCTACTGTTTTGCTTAAATACCTTTTTAGTTCTATTCACTAGAGAAAGTCTTCTGGTCACGCATCCCACTCCCCATGCATAGTGATTACACTGGCTGATTAAATCAAGACCTACACCCAAATTCCTTCAGTTCATAGCTTCACAGTTCCTCTTTATCTGCCATCTTTACCTAAAGGTATACCATTGTTTCTTCAATACTGAACATATCACTTCCCATACTGGGGTCTATAGATTTAGTTTTGGGTTGGGGGAAGATTCAAGGGGGTTGCTACGGATGTTGTATCTGCTTTGTCATTTCTTTCTGTATCACTCTCTTCAAATAGAATTCTGTTTTCCCTCCAATCCGTTTGATAGCTTCATGCTGTCACAGTATCACAGTATCATCAAGCTTGGAAGAGACCTCACAGATCATCAAGTGCAACCCTTTACCACAGAGCTCAAGGCTAGACCATGGCACCAAGTGCCACATCCAATCCTGCCTTGAACAGCCCCAGGGACGGTGACTCCACCACCTCCCCGGGCAGCCCATTCCAATGCCAATCACTCTCTCTGTGAGGAACTTCCTCCTAACATCCAGCCTGTACTTCCCCTGGCACAACTTGAGACTGTGTCCCCTTGTTCTGTTGCTGGTTGTCTGGGAGAAGAGACTAACCCGCACCTGGCTACAACCTCCCTTGAGGTAGTTGTAGACAGCAATGAGGTCACCTCTGAGCCTCCTCTTCTCCAGGCTGCACACCCCCAGCTCCCTCAGCCTCTCCTCATAGGGTTTGTGTTCCAGGCCCTTCACCAGCCTTGTTGGAACACCCTATCCTAGACCAGGTCGGCCAGCCTAGATGCTGGTAGTGGTAAAGCACTTTGTAACATGATCTTTAGACACTATGTGTCATGAATGTGTGGCAGATGAACACTCACTGAGGAACCTAGAACTCAGAAACTATATGTCTGTCACATCAAAAGCAAGCCTTAACTCTGGTGGCAAATTGTATACTCACTGGGCCCCTTAAACATCTAAGATATAAGGATGCAAAACTGGTAAATCTGAACAATAGATGAGTCAATAGGCTGTTGGATGAGCTGCATGGGTCACAGAAGTCATTAAAACCTTGAAGAGGTAATAGAGGAGGTTTTATCATGGTAGAAAAGTTAATAGAGGAACACATTATGAAAAGTTAGTAGGCAGGGAAACTGCTGTGCAACTTAGTCCTTATCTTCTTTCTGAAAATCAGCAAGAGCTGTAAGTGTACTTTATAAAGGGAGATATTTTCAAGGTTGATTTTAAATAATTTATTCAGAGGGATGGACTTAAATATATATTTTTTTTTCCAAAGTCATTGAAGGCAGAACACTTTGCTTTGAAGAACTATGAGCAAAGGCTAAAAGGAGTATAGGCCAAATCTTGCTCTCATTGAAACCAACAGGAAACTTTCTATTGGTTTGGGGGGGGATGGATCAAGCTCTGGATGTTAGGAGGAAGTTCTTGACAGAGAGAGAGAGTGATTTGCCATTGGAATGGGCTGCCCAGGGAGGTGGTGGAGTTGCCATCCCTGGAGGTGTTCAAGAAAAGAGTGGATGAGGCACTTAGTGCCATGGTCTAGTTAATTGGAAAGGGCTGGGTGCTAGGTTGGCCTGGATGATCTTGGAGGTCTCTTCCAACCTGTTTGATTCTATGATTCCATGATTTGTGTATGTGACCTTTCCCATAATGCTGTCTCATGAATTTGAATACCTGCAGAAGGGAAACCCTCAGTGCCTACTACAAGTGAGAGTTTCCATGTGCTGTTTTCACTGATTTTTCCCCCCCCCCCACTGTAATAATTCTGAATTTATTTAAATAGAGTCTTTCCCTATGTTGAATATGGCATTATAAGTCACTGCACTACTTAAGCTACTGAAACTGTACAACTATAGAAGTCCTTGAAAATGAACGCTACATTATGTGTAGAGGTTGTCTTATCACTTACTGTACACTTCAGAGATAATAAATCTAATTGATTCTCCCTTCTGTTATCTTAACATTAGAGTCCAGAGCAAACTGTACAGCAATATTTAAATGACCACAACACAAAGTCAACATGATGCCATGGAAAAGAATAGAGCAATATTCTTAATTCTGAAAACCTGTATTGGTAATCAATTGAAATGTAGAGGCAATTGAAGAGCTGTCCAATTTTCAATTGCAGTATAAGTTGGGAAACAATTTGAAAATAATGGCTCATACAAAGAGTTTTTGAAGCAGTCAATATGGTCTCCATGTGAAGGACAAATAAGAATTTGGCAGTCTATCCATTGTTTGGTCCCTGTGTCTTAGACATTATCTGCAGGACTCACCACGGTGGCCCAGCTGAGATCAGAGTTTGCAATCTTCCAGTGTGGCTCCCCTGGAAAGGTACTTAGTGGGATATTCATTCTGGAGGTGCAATCAATGAAGGTGTAGCAGCCTCACTTTGAGCATCACTACCAATATGCATTCATCAAACCCTTGTTTTAGTGAACTGATCCACATTTGAAATGTTTCCTACATGCTTTATGGGGTTTTTTTTCTTCTATTACTCAGTTGCATGGAATTAAAAGTAAAAGTAAGAGTTTTCCCAGAGTGTAGCTCACTAACACCAAGATACATCTTCTTGCAGACTAAATATTCTGGTTTGGATGCAATATTTATGTAACATTCCTTTGATAGAAATGAACACTTCCAAAGCTTGGCTCTTAACTTAAATGAAGTCACAAATCTGCCTTTCTGTCTTCTGAGAGGCTTTTAAAAGTCACTGAGATTTAGACACAAGGATTCTAGCCTGGGTTAGTTCCATGGGAACCTCTGGCTACAAGCTACCTATTTTTCACATCCTACAGATGCTTGTCTCTGGTGTGACTGAGGACTCGTTCAGCACCTTCAGCTTCTTCTTCTCTGAGAGTGCCAGTGGCCACCACCTCAAGAACCCTGCCTTAACAGGGAGATTCCAAAGGCAAGGACCAGCATGGCTAGGTAGAGAAAGCTGGAAATTGCAGCATGGGGCTAATACACTCATTAATCTCTCTCTCTGTTTTATTCAAAGGACATTTTTTTTATAGTGAGGATGAGGATCCAAGCTTTGACATCCAGCATTCTGACAGTCAGATATTTCCCTAATTTTCACTGCATGGTAGAGAAGGAAAATGCCAGGATCACTGCCTTGTGTTTTCCCATTGGAAAGAATCTAGAACAATACAATTTCAAAGAAAAAGGCCATGGAACTCCAGAGGAAAACTGTAATTGCTTTGGATTGGGGGAAAAAAATACTGGTCCAACTAAGAGTCTGGGAATTTATTTTTACAGAGATGCTATATGGTTGGGTAAATACACATTGCCTATAGATAGAAAGGGTGTGTGCTTTTACAGCAATAAATAAGAGCTAGGTAGGTGGTTTTGATAGTCACTATATGCAAGTTTCTAAGCCTGTGTCTATGAATTTGTATCATTTATGATTGTACTGTGTTCTGCTAGGGCATAAATCCTGCCAGGCTGATTTAACCCTTGCTCACCTCCTCCTGTTGCAGATCTGGGAAGTTGAGGCAGATAAGCAAAGCCTTGAGGGTTAGAGGCTTAGCACCACGTGTAAGGTGTCTTGTGCTGCCCCTCAATGTGCCTGCATGGTCACCTAAGGCACAAAGCTTTGAATTCATTGGCCAGAACAATGATGCCTATTCATCTTTGTGAGTTAGTTAGAGGATGGAATCATAGAATAGTTTAGGTTGGAAGGGACATGAAAAATCATCCAGTTCCAACCCTCTGCCATAGGCAGGGACACCTCCCACCAGAACAGGTTGCTCAAGGCCTCATCCAACCTGGCCTTGAACACCTCCAGGGAGGGAGCAGCCACAACCCCCCTGGGCAACCTGTGCCAGTCTCTCACCACCCTCACTGCAAAGAACCCTTTTCTAACATATGTTTTGAATCTCCCCTCTGCCAGTTTAAACCCATTCCTCTTTGTCTTGTCATTGCAAGACTTTGTCAATAGTCCCTCCTCAGCCTTCCTGTAGGCTCCCTTCAGGTACTGGAAGGCCACTATAAGGTATCCTTGAAGCCTTCTCTTCTCCAGGCTGAAAAGCCCCAACTCTTGTAGCCTGTCCTCATAGCAGAGCTGCTCCAGCCCTCTGAGCATCTTCCTCCTCATTCTTACAAGACACTAAAACTGGTAGTCTATGATTGGTGGCAGAGACTCTGCAAGCCTGTCAGGATGTCAGGGCACATTTAAAAGCTTTGCTAGATTGACTTTCATTTACCAACCTGTTATGGATATTCTTCAGACTATATTTACTCTGGCTACTGCACTTGAGTCAACTACATGTTTATGTTGCAAAAATCTTTTGCTTGCTACATCTCTGAAAAACTCATTTTATCTGAGATTAACTTTAAAACTACATTGCTTTTCCATGGGAGGTTGGAATGGACTTCCTTAGCAGACTGTTTATGACATAGTTATCTTTCAATATGGTATTAAGACATGCAAGAATCACACTTAAGGCAGCAAATTGTAGAGAAGTTAACCAAATGAGATTTGTACCTTTGAAACCTTTACTATTATGAGAACAACTCTCTTAACAAGCAAGCAAACAAACAAAACCCAAACCTGTTGTGATGTTAATCTTTTAAGCTAGATCAATTAAAATCATCCCACGTGCAGGGCAAGTATTTACTATTTCATTACTGTCCAGCTAAAAAGAACATGCTGAATAAAATGCAGCTGGACACATACAGCATATCTTTTGTTGCATGAGTGGAAGAGAAGCCTACAGGATCATAAGCCAGTGGTGTGTAAAATTAAAACAGGTCAATATATAAGATTCTTCACAGAGATACTTACAACATGTCTCAACAAGTAAAAGTAAGTCCAAGAACCTTTTAAGAGATTTTCATTCCTAATTATTTTACCTGCTTGATAGGCCAAAGCAGTACAATGGGATCAGATCAATACTAACTGATGGGAGCCGAGGAGAGGGATGCTGAGGGTGATTCAGTACCAGGGCATGGAGTTGTCCCAGGAGAAACACCTTCCTCACCTTCCCCAGGGCTGGTGCCACCCAAGAGAGGGCTGCTTTCTGTGAGCCAGCCCTGCTGCTCCAACTGCAGTCACAGCCTTCCAGTTTTTGGAGGACTAAATCCACTGCTCAGTTGCTGCCCTCTCATGTCCTGTGCAGCAGTTTGGTTTTTTCTCTCCTGTCTTGTCCTTTTTTATTTGTCTGTACCAATTTCTAAAGGGAGCCAGAGGGAGCAAGGAGGAAGAACATGTTAGTCCACAGCTGCCTATCAGTGGAGGACAGTGGGTTTGATTAAAGGGGAGCTCCCTCCTGGATTTCACACATCACATCAATCACATTGATCAGCCCCCAGAAAGGCAACATATTGTCTGGGAATAAGCCAAGGAAGGATATCAATTTCACAATAGCACTTATGTCTTTCAGCCAAGAACTGGTTTATTTTTGGCTACTGAAGGCTGAGACTCACTTAGGAGCTCCATTTATGTCCAAAGATTTTCACTGCTCACCTGCTATTTCACTAGCAAGTTATTACTAACTTTCCCCTGGAATTTATAGTCTTGTATGCAATTTCTACACAGAAAAATCAGCTTCAGCTTGCTGCCTGTATCTGGTGACAGGACTTCTGAGCTGTGCACCTGTGTTATTTCTTCTTGCCACTGCTACTCGAAAATGTAGACTCACATTTTTAATGCCCTTCTCTATAATAATCTTCAGAGAAGTGTTCAAGTCCCTAGGAAAAAAAAAATCATACTCAAAAAAATTATCTGTATGATACCTTCATCTATGAAACGTGGCAAGATGTGTGTCCATTGTTTTGATACAGCTTTTCTTAACCCCATCTGCAGAGAAATTCTGTGAAAGGTATCTTATTTTCCAGTAATGTTCTTTCTGGTTCCAAATATTCCACTTTAATGGATATGTTGCTTTGTCAGACAGAGTTTTGATTGATTATCTCTGCCTGTCATTTTAACAAAATCATTCTTACATATTGTTTTAGATCACAGTCCCAAGGATGTTTCATCTAGTTTGTTGACATAATGAATCCTGCACCCCATGATTAATTACTTGTATTATATTATTATATCCACCTACAGTTACCCTGGCTACTTCCTTAATAATTGCTGCTCTCTAAATGTATTTGAGACTGCTTCTGTGTGTGTGAGGGAGACAGAGAATCAGGACTGTGTTAAGCTGCAAACAGCTGTAGCAAAAGAGAAGTGTGGGAATTAACAAAATGATTCCTTCATCACTGAAAGTAAGGACTTGAAATAGAAAGAGAATTGTGAGGATGGCAAATCCTGATGACACCACTGGTTTTCTAAACCAGCCTGTATCTCAGGCTTTTTATGCAAGATATACAATATCTTTTAAGGCTGGTTAGCATTTAGTGCTCCAATTGTTATTCTGACCACTGGTTTTCTAAACCAGCCTGTATCTCAGGATTTAGATATAAGATATACAATATCTTATAAGGCTGGTTAGCATTTAGTGCTCCAATTGTTCTTCTGACCACTGGTTTTCTAAACCAGCCTGTATCAGAGGATTTATATGCAAGATATACAATATCTTTTAAGGCTGGTTAGCATTTAGTGTTCCAATTGTTCTTCTGACCACTAGTTTTCTAAACCAGCCTGTATCTCAGGATTTATACATAAGATATACAATATTTTATAAGGCCAGTTAGCATTTAGTGCTCCAATTGTTCTTCTGACCACTGGTTTTCTAAACCAGCCTGTATCTCAGGCTTTTTATGCAAGATATACAATATTTTATAAGGCTGGTTAGCATTTAGTGCTCCAATTGTTCTTCTGACCACTGGTTTTCTAAACCAGCCTGTATCTCAGGCTTTTTATGCAAGATACACAATATCTTATAAGGCCAGTTAGCATTTAGTGCTCCAAGTGTTATTCTGACCCTCACTACCATTGTTCACCAAATTATTTAGCTAGTGACAGGGTGACCACAAGAATCTTTAAAAAGGAAGGTACAGCCTGGCTGATCCTGTGGTATGCCAGAAAGCAGTAACTTTAAAGAAAGCCTGCTTTAATATTTGCAGTGAGGTAAACCTTACCAGCTCCACAGCACTTTGCAGATTTGCCTCCCCTGCTTTCATGTTTGTTAAAGAGTCAGGGAGACATTATCTCCATTGTTTGATAGAGACACTCAGCTAATTTTATCATTCAGGAAGCTATCTAGCTAGTTAGGACATATTCTGGAAGATCACAAAATACCTTGTTATGTTTCTTACAGCCACTTCAATATAACCCAATCTCAACATACTGCTGTCATAATATCTCTAAAGACATAGATACCAGAAATTAGGATACATGCAAATCTTAATTACATTTTGCAGCAGAAGAACCCAGACTGTCTGCTCAAAGTTTTCCATAGCAAAGAGAAGAAGTTTGCCTTAAGTGCTGTGATTAAAAAATACCATCAGAACACTATTATTTCTTGAGAGTAATCAGGAGGACATAACCCTGTTTCCAATTATTTGAGCAGTCATCTATGAAAAGATGTTATTACCTTGCATTCATGAAATTGGTATAGCTATGCCTGCCTATTCTCCCTCTGAAAGTATTACAATACTACAGACACAGCAAGAAGCAGTTGTTGGTGCAATCTTACTTTTTCTTTAGAGTTAAAATATAAAGAGTTAAAGTATAAAGTGGTCAACTTGCTGGTGCTGTGATCCTTAATTACTTGTGGGTGTTTTAGGAACATTTGTCTTTCTCTCCTCTAAGCATACAAATCCCTCATATAATCTTGAGGCTTGCATTTCAAATTATTCAATGTTTAGAGGGCTTTGGGACCAGGTTTTTTTTCCATGTTAAAACTTTTAACTATATAATTGTTATTAAAAGTGACACAATGGCATGCACAAAATGTATCAGCTCATTATTAACTCTGTTAAACAACCCTGAGCATTGCATTTTCAGCTTCGGGAGTAAGATCTAAGACACTTTAGGGCTACATTTCAGGATGTTAAAGTTTCATTTTCCTTTCCCAGCACTCCAAATCTGGTATCACAGTATCACAGTATCATCAGGGTTGGAAGAGACCTCACAGATCATCAAGTCCAACCCTTTACCACAGAGCTCAAGGCTAGACCATGGTACCAAGTGCCACGTCCAACCTTGCCTTGAACAGCTCCAGGGACGGCGACTCCACCACCTCCCCGGGCAGCCCATTCCAGTGTCCAAGAACTGTATTACTTTTCCATGGTGTATTATGTGAACAGCATTACCTTTTGAAAACTCCTGTATAGATTGCCTGATATTGTATTTATTTTCACATTATTGTTGTGGAGGCAGGGAATTAACGTGGCCGAGTCAGAAATATATATAAAAATAGAGTTTTTTGATTTTCCTGAACCCTGGCCCCAAAACTAGATACAGAAATTAATTTAGTTTTAATTAGCAGATTCAGTTTGATTGAGAAGATCTTACAAGGATACCACAGAAAAAAATGACTATTTTAGAAGACAGGAGATGGAAAAGGCTAAGCAAATAAACACAGCATTCCCCACTATTAACCAGGCTGAGCCAAAGATTTACTCACAGGTGAGTTAGGCTGTCTGAGAGAAAGGGTAGTCCAGATGCTTGTCAGCTCACTCTCTTTCAAAAGACATCTGAGGCTTGTTAGGCCTATCAAGCTTGCATAAAGGGGGTGCATTATGGTGGGAAGCTGCCCAAAGCAGGGACAGGATGGTCCTGTCCTGTCCTGTCCTGTCCTGTCCCGTCCTGTCCCTCAGGAGCTTGTCCTTTGGAGCGCCAGGGGACTCTTTCTGCAGGAACTGTCCAGGTGGGGGAGAACTCTAAGGTGGGAACTCCAAGGTGGGAAGCACCCCAATATTTACACCTTTGCTAGACAAAGAGCCAAATTACCACTTCCCAGGCACGAAGACCACAGCCAATCCCCAGCCCGATCCCAGTGCAAGCATCTGCACGGGGCACCCCTCATGCCAGAAGGGCCCTTTACTCTCCCTCTTCACACCTGCAGGGCAGGGGAGGGGGGAACAGGTTCTTCACACCTTTCCTATCCCATTCAAACCACAGAGGAAGAAGAATTTTAGGGTATCCAGGACTCCAGGACAGTTATAAAAACCTGCTTGTGAATACATCTTCAGAGTGTTAGGATTTTCATGAAATAGTTACAGAAAAAAAAAACCAAGAAAGAAGTTTAGATATAGGAATATGAATTAATTGCATCTGGAAAACTACAACACGTTCATGCTGCATGCAGTAAGCTAAGAATATGAATTAATTGCATCTGGAAAACTACAACACGTTGATGCTGCATGCAGTAAGCTAGGAATATGAATTCATTGCATCTGGAAAACTACAACATGTTGATGCTGCATGCAGTAAGCTAAGAATATGAATTAATTGCATCTGGAAAACTACAACACGTTGATGCTGCATGCAGCAAGCTAGGAATATGAATTGATTGCATCTGGAAAACTACAACACGTTCATGCTGCATGCAGTAAGCTAGGAATATGAATTAATTGCATCTGGAAAACTACAACACGTTGATGCCGCATGCAGTAAGCTAGGAATATGAATTAATTGCATCTGGAAAACTACAACATGTTGATGCTGCATGCAGTAAGCTAGGAATATGAATTCATTGCATCTGGAAAACTACAACACGTTGATGCTGCATGCAGCAAGCTAGGAATATGAATTAATTGCATCTGGGAAACTACAACACGTTGATGCTGCATGCAGCAAGCTAGGAATATGAATTGATTGCATCTGGAAAACTACAACATGTTGATGCTGCATGCAGTAAGCTAAGAATATGAATTAATTGCATCTGGGAAACTACAACATGTTGATGCTGCATGCAGCAAGCTAGGAATATGAATTAATTGCATCTGGAAAAGTACAACATGTTGATGCTGCATGCAGTAAGCTAGGAATATGAATTCATTGCATCTGGGAAACTACAACACATTGATGCTGCATGCAGTAAGCTAGGAATATAAATTAATTGCATCTGGGAAACTACAACATGTTGATGCTGCATGCAGTAAGCTAGGAATATGAATTAATTGCATCTGGAAAAGTACAACATGTTGATGCTGCATGCAGTAAGCTCTCCCATGGGTTTTTCTTTTTCCCATCCTAAATATCTTCTTCACATAAATAACCTGAACACTCAGAACAAAACAAAACAAAGCCAACAAAACCCCAGCCCCGTAGTATCAGAAAACGTGAAGTAAAGCTATTATTTGCTTAAATGATTTTCAGAGCCTTTGATAATTTATCATCAATCTCCCTGAGTTCTTTGACTTTCTTTGCCTTGCTCTCTCCCGTTCTATATATCCACCGTTTCGATATGCAGCCAATATTATCATACCCCGAACCAAGTCAGCAGTTTTGACATCTTCATTTCAATGTCCTTTTCTGTACCTTCAGCAATGTTAATGTTACAAATTACAGGAGGGTGTATTAATAGCCATACCCAAGAAGCAGAAAGAAAAGTGCATTTTTTTAGACTAAGTACTAACTTGGGATTTCCCGGGCCCATTGCGGAGCCAGCGGAGCCCCAGCTCCTCCGTTGTGATGATAATGGATTCCGTGTTGTTGGCTCAAAGGTCGAAGGGTCACCGTAAGCTCCTTAATGGACTGTGAAATAACTTTAACTGCATTAACCTCTCCGGATCACATGGGTGGCACCAACATCCACTCCTGAAATTCTCATTCGCTTATAGAGACAATACCATTAGATTATTATATTTTCCTTTTGGAATAGCAATAGGCTCAAGGCAATTATGCAGCTAAGCGTTTCCATTAAGCGAATAGGGCCTTAAAGAAGATTAACTGGAGCTTCTCCGGCGTTCGCTAGAAAGGTGGGATAAGTCTAAAGATTTTGACTGAATTCAAATCTCCTAAAACCCCCTAGCTGTGATATCGTGGTGCTCTAAGGTATGAAGTCATTAGCTGAGATAGAAATGTTGCGGCTGTGCTTGTGGAGGCAGGTGTGCTTGGGTGACTGCCCAAACGGAGCACCCGCACTTACACCGCATTTACTGAGTGCTTGCTCGTATCAAAGGCTGTGAAAAACTTGGCACTGTGAAAACCAGGAAGAAGACTGGCTCCCCACAGCCATCAGCAAATTATTTTCACTTGCCAGCTAGATCCCATACTTTCTGAGAGTCGAAGAGTGCAGCAGCCAATCAAGGCAAGTGGATTCACCAAACCCTAGGAGGCAAGACTGAGAGAGCTGTGGGGCCAAACTATAACTCCAGAATCCTTTAATTACTCATTAAGTACATTCAGCACTTATTCAATACATTTATACAAATGTATTGTCCAGAGAAGGGCGATGAAGCTGGTGAGGGGCCTGGAACACAATCCCTGTGAGGAGAGGCTGAGGGAGCTGGGGGTGTGCAGCCTGGAGAAGAGAAGCCTCAGGGAGGACCTCATTGCTGTCTACAACTACTTGAATGGAGGTTGTAGCCAGGTGGGCTTTGGTCTCTTCTCCCAGACAACCAGCAATAGAACGAGTTGTGCCAGGGGGAAGTATAGGCTGGATGTTAGGAAGTTCTTCCCTGAGAGAGTGATTGGCATTGGAATGGGCTGCCCAGGGAGGTGGTGGAGTCACTGTCCCTGGAGGTATTCAAGAAAAGCCTGGCTGAGGCATTTAGTGCCATGGTCTAATTGACTGGATAGGGACAGGGCTGAGTGCTAGGTTGCACTGGATGATCCTGGAGGTCTCTTCCAACCTGGTTGATTCTATGATTCTTTAGATAGTTTTGCTTTCTTTTCTTTTTTTTTTCCTTCCTTGAAATGCAATTCATTTTCTGTGGAAAAATAAAACAAACAACCCATTTCTCTGTCCAGTAGTTCAGGTTCATAGAATCATAGAATGGTTTAGGTTGGAAGTGACCTCAAAGATCATCCAGTTCCTACTCTGGATTTGCTCCAACAGTTCCATGTCCTTTTTGTGTTGGGGGCTCCAGAACTGCACACAGGACTCCAGGTGGGGTCTGAGGAGAGCAGAGCAAAGGGGCAGAATCTCCTCCCTCACCCTGCTGGCCACACTGCTCTTGCTGCAGCCCAGCACACAGTTGCTGTCTGGGCTGCACATGCAAACTGCAGGCTGCTGTTGAGCTTTTCATCACTCCAGACCCCCAGGTCCTTTTCCTCAAGGCTGCTCTCAGCCATTTGCCACTCAGTCTGGATTTGTGCTTGGGATTGCACTGACCCAGGTGCAGGACCTTACACTTGGCCTTGCTGAATGTCATGAGATTGGTCTGGGCCCAGCTCTCCACCCTGTCCAGGTCCCTCTGGAGGGATCTCTGCCCTCTAGCAAGTCGACTGTGCCACACAGCTTGGTGCCATCTGCAAACTTGCTGAGGGTGCACTCGATTCCTCTATCCATATCACTGACAAAGATGTTCAACAGCACTGGTGCCTGCACTGACCCCTGGGAGATGCCACTTGGCACTGGTCTCCAGGTGGACATGGTGCCCTGGATCACTGCTCTCTGCATGCCACCATCCAGCCAATTCCTTATCCAGCAGTGCTCCACTCATCAGTCTGTGTTTTTCCAGTTTAGTGACCAGGATGTCCTGTGGGAAAGAGCCAAATGCCTTACTCAGATCCAGGTAGATGATGTCAGTTGCCCTTTCTCTTGTCCACTCTTGCTGTGACTCCATCATAAAAAGCCACTAATTTTGTTATCAGGTTATCAGTGAAAATATTTTTGTGATTTTCATGGATTTCATATTTTGGTTTTCTCCCTTGAGCTTCATACCAATAATGGGAAAAAAAACAGATTACACATTTTAAATACTATTTGCCTCAGCAGCAACCACTGTGTTTATGCCACTATGCTACATGCAGATTCTCTACAATGTAGTCATTATTTGGCAGGAGAGAAGGTCCAAGTGGTGAGTTAGAGTTTAGAACAGGGAAAGATAACAGAAGAACAGGCTTGTTTTTAACATCAGTCTTAATGGGAAAGGTTTATGATATAGGAAAAGTACTTTGAAAGTTAAATGCTAACCTGTGAATGCAGATGCATTCAAGTGCACAGGCACAAATGCACCTAAAATATTAGTCTCAGTTTTTAATAAATGATATCAACAGAAGGAAGAGGTAGCTACAGTGTGTCAGATGCTGGTGAAGTAAGGAGAGCAATGGGAAAGAGGTTTTATAGATGAACAAGCAGAAGGAAGGCTGAGGGAATGCTGCTTTCCCCAGCCCAGAGGAAGAAAGGCAGCTCTCCACAACAGAGATGCCTTCACCCATTTTCACTGAGGTGTTGCCTGAGCAGACAAAACCTTTAATAACTCTGCCTTTACTTGTTCCTCACCTCTGCTTTCCAACCAGCTGTTCAGACTTTTGCTGCTCAAAGGCTCATTTTTCCCCCTTTTCTATCCCACAGACTTCAAGGGTGCCTCATATTAAGTACTGCTTGACTTCTTTCAGCCCAGTCTTCTTCACTTACTTAATTTCACTTCTCCCACCACCCATATTACTGATGGCTCCTTCAATCTGGCATTAAGTCTTACAAGGTGCTGTCTATGGAAAGAAAGGTTTCTCATTGCATTTTAACTCTCTTGGTGATTGAGTTTTGGTCTTTCCCAATTCTGCGAGCCCAGAGTTGGGCCCAAAGCAATTTGGGCTTTAGCAAGCCAAGATATCTATCACCTTGTCCTGTCTGTTTCTCTCCCATTTCTCAGTTCCACGACACTGTCTGTATTTTCCTGTGATCCCAACAGCCCCCCGTGACCAGGCAGCTGCCAGCAGACTTGTCAACTCTTACATGCTGCATGTGAAACTCAATATTTTTTTGCACCTCTAACATACCTGCTGTGCCTTTTTTCTCCCCTCATGGGCACAAATCACACCATTCTCATTTAATTCAAGTGACATTTTAACCAATACTAAGGCTTTTCCCTGCCTTTTTTCCCCCCCATTTTTATTTCGAGGGAGGGTGGATGACTTTTAGTATTTGTCATGCTGAGATAGAGATGTCAGGCAAAATCTAATGCATATCTCCACATATTTGGCAGATGCAGCATGTAGACTGATTTGCTGGATGGGACCTTATTCTGAGCTCCTACAAGTCTCCTGGAAATTGAAGGAAACAACTTAGGAACAGGTCTTGAGAAAAGAAGCTAGAAGATTGTTGTACTTAATTTACCCTGGCACCTTTTGCCCACAGCAAGCTTAAAGCAATGACATTTAATAATAACCTGAAAACTTGGACCTGTCAAGAAATTGTAGTGGCCCAGCTATACTGCATTTTGGCCTCACTGCTTACAAAACAAGGTACAAGTGCAATAGTAATAAGTCCTCAGAACTACTTTATGATTTTGCACTTTTAAGGGAATTGGATGGTTCCTGTTTTCAATAATGTGAGCTAAAAAATAACTCCACTGTGGACAGGATTGGGGAACTTGGCTGATTTTTAAAAAGACATTAGGGTTTTGGTTTTTTTTTGTTGTGCTCCTTAATTTCATTTACTTTGCACTGCTTAGTATGTTGTACTAGCAGGAGAAAATGAGTGTGAGCAGATCAGGGAAGAGGGCAGAACAGCATCTTGCTGCCAAAAGTAACTCCAGTAACAGTCTAAGGCTGAAGACAGATGAAGTTACTCAGCTTCACTTTTGAAGTGTAAACGATTTGATTGACTAGAAGAAAGATTTCTGAAGCAGAAAAAAATTCTGAGGATAAAAATCCTTCACAAGAGGACTGTTAAGACTAGGCAAGTTACCATGGAATCATAGACTGCATCAGGTTGGAAGGGTTCTGTAGAGGTCATCTAGTCCAATGCTCCTGTAACCAGCAGCATCATTTACAAGATCACAGTATCACAGTATCATCAGGGTTGGAAGAGACCTCACAGATCATCAAGTCCAACCCTTTACCACAGAGCTCAAGGCTAGACCATGGCACCAAGTGCCACGTCCAACCTTGCCTTGAAGTGCCCCAGGGACGGCGACTCCACCACCTCCCCAGGCAGCCCATTCCAGTGTCCAATGACTCTCTCAGTGAAGATCATCCACATCAAGTTTGACTTTGAAGGTCTCCAGGGATAGGACCTCCACCACCTGCCTGGTCAACCTGTTCTAATGATCCACTACCCTCATAGTAAAGAATTTCTTCCTAATGTCCAATCTAAATCTACCCTCTAGTTTAAGCCCATTGCTCCTTGTCTTAAGTGCTACATGTCTTTGTAAATAGTCCCTCCCTAGCTTCCTTGTCAGCCTTCTTCAGGTACTGGAAGGCTGTTATAAGGTCTTCTTGGAGCCTTCTCTTCTCTGGGCTGACCACGACACCTCATTTGTTGTGATTCTGATGACTGGAAGGCCAATATAAGGTGTTCTCAAAGCCTTCTCTTCTGCAGGCTGGGAGCCCCAAGTCTTGTAGCCTGTCCTCATAGCAGAGCTGCTCCAGCCCTCTGAGCATCTTCATGACCCTCCTCTAGACTCAGTCCAACAGTTCAATATTCTTCTTGTGCTGGGGGCTCCAGAACTGCACACACTACTCCAGGTGGGGTCTGAAGTTCTATCACAAAGAAGTTTCTTCAGAAAAAGTTTCAATTTGGTAGTTCTGTGATGTGTTGTTGGACTATAGAAGATGTTATTTATCCAAAAGGTGCTCAAAAATGGCCTGTTTTGTGAGAGAGTTTCCACTGTAACTTTATGAAACGAGCTTGTGACTTCTGGCATGCATCTAGAGCCAAATAACTACATCCCAAATCCACTACAGTGTTACCATTACCACTTGACTGCCAACTTTTCCCAGACCAGTGGCCTGAATGAGTGCAAACATCCTCAGAAGTGTTTCCAGGGGCTGGCAGTGGAAGAGTTTGATTGCACTATTAGAAAACTGACATGGTGGTGTATCACTGAAATCAATGGAGCCTTAAACTCCTTTTGCTGTCACGAGAAGGAAAATATTGTGGACAATGAGTAAATACTTCACTGAAGTAAGGCCCATGTATATATATATATATATATATATATATATATATATATATATATATATATATATAACTTCAATGGAACATGTCCCAGAGAATAAGGATGAATTCTCTAAAATATTTCATGTGTGAGATGTATCAATGCTGGAGCTCCAACATGAGTTGTGTATTATATATTGCATTACAGAAATGGGCTGAGAGATGGACAATATTGTTCGTCACTTGCTGACACTAGAACATGGCAATTGACTATATTTATGGTATCTATAGCTTACCTTGTTCACTACTGGCTTTGAAATATGAACTGCTGCAATATCCAGATATGTCAGTATTTAACAGTAGTGAGCTAATCTTACCATATCTAGTGCAGGACATCTGAACCCGTAATTATGTATTTGATGGGAAAAAGAGAGATGTTTTTTCCCTGACTGAAATCTATTCAAATCTTCCTTGGAACTACCAGAAAAGGTTTTTTTCCAGTATGATGATGGGATTCAAGCAGACCTGCAGTTGCCTGGCTGTAGCCAGGTAGGGGTTGGTCTCTTCTCCCAGGCAACCAGCAACAGAACAAGGGGATAGAGTCTCAAGTTGTGCTGGGGAGGTATAGGCTGGATGTTAGGAGGAAGTTCCTGACAGAGAGAGTGATTGGCATTGGGATGGGCTGCCCAGGGAGGTGGTGGAGTCACCATCCCTGAAGGTATTCAAGCAAAGCCTGTCTGAGGCACTTAGTGCCATGGTCTAGTTGACTGGCTAGGGCTGGGTGCTAGGTTGGACTGGATGATCTTGGAGGTCCCTTGAACACCCCCAGGGATGGTGACTCCACCACCTCCCTGGGCAGCCCATTCCAATGCCAGTCACTCTCTCTGGGAAGAACTTCCTAACATCCAGCCTGTACTTCCCCTGGCACAACTTGAGACTGTGTCCCTTGTTCTGTTGCTGGTTGTCTGGCAGAAGAGACCAACCCCACCTGGCTACAACCTCCCTTCAGGTAGTTGTAGACAGCAATGAGGTCACCCCTGAGCCTCCTCTTCTCCAGGCCAAACAACAGCAGTGTGTTCAAGCACACATATGCTCCTGAATGGTCGTATTCAGAGACAAACTTCAGCAGAAGCATATTTCTTATCCATTGCTGCTTTTGCTGATCTTGAACATTCTAAAACTCATGCTTCAGGGTTTCAGCCTGTCCTGAACAATTAGGAATCAAGCTGGCCCTTAGTCCAAGGCAGCCAATGAGACCATTTCACACCTTCATATTTAATCTTTCCGCTAGCCACTGTCAAAGGCACAAAAATGGACCAGACACACCTTAGGCTTGAGCCAGCAGGACAGCTTCTACAGTGTCTCCTTAATATTCCATTTTTCATTCTATTACAGTGTAAACTGTATTCTCTTATAGCTGGTATTTTCAAGGCAGCAGCTGCTACTGCTACTGAAATCAAACATCTCATTTCCAAGGGCATTATGGGTCTGGGGAAAAAAAAAGGCAAAGGAAAAGCAAATATTCAACTCTCCTCCTGGCTATGGGGAAAGGAGAACTGGGTGATGCTTTACACCATCTCCCAGAAGGAGGAAGTGACTTCTACCTGAAGTGCATGTTGCCAGCACCAGTTAACCCCCCCTAGGCAGAATTAGATAACATGCAGCTGTAGCTGTCCCAGCTGCACAGTTCCCTTTTGGCATTAAACACATGGGCATCTAGTACAGTGAGTTTACCAGGCTGCAAGGTGGATAAAGTGGAGATAAAGAGGAAAGGATAAATAAAATCAGTGCTCAGCAGCAAGCATTGCAATAGTACTACACTCTCCATAAGAGGGGACCTCTTAAGAATACAAAAGAGTTGCATTATTGAAGTCTTGAGAAGCTTGTCTGTGCAAGGAAAGGTCAGTCCTACCTGTCTTCTCTTTCAACTCTGTCCAGCTTTATGAATAGTCTTTTATTTGTTCTCAAAAGGAAGGAAGGAAGGAAGGAAGGAAGGAAGGAAGGAAGGAAGGAAGGAAGGAAGGAAGGAAGGGAGGGAGAAAAAGTTTACGTGCTGCAGAAAAGAAAGTGTGGGCCTTTGTTATTAATGTTGTAGAAATACAAATATGTCCACCTAAGAAAGGAGTCTTCATTAACTCCCACAGCCCAGAAAATTAAGGCACGGCTCATCAGGATCTGCACTTGCTGTTGGCTAAATTGCAAGGGACTAGTTGAGTTGCTGGGGTTCATAATGCTGATAGAGCGGTTTCCACGTGAGTGAAGGATAAACAGCGATTAATTTCAGCCAATAAATAATGGTTTGAGGCCCACATTGAAAGAGGAACAATTACTTTTCCATTTTTCCTGCCAAATGAGCTGATAAGAGAAAACAGGGGAGTTGGCCACGTAAATCAGTCTTAATTTTATCTTCCCCATTAAAAAGCAGCCATTAAGACCATCTTCGGCTCATTTCATCCTCTTCTTGTTTCACTTTTTCAATTTGCACAAAAGGGGGGAGTTTGCTCGTCATAAAATTTCACTTTGGCCAACCTATCATTTGC
The DNA here is from genome assembly GCF_015220805.1 of Pogoniulus pusillus. Taxonomy (NCBI): domain Eukaryota; kingdom Metazoa; phylum Chordata; class Aves; order Piciformes; family Lybiidae; genus Pogoniulus; species Pogoniulus pusillus. The sequence goes on from NC_087288.1 coordinate 14,569,140, forward strand.
ATCTGAGCCAATAAATAGCAATTAGCATAAACATTTAAATCAGGAAGTGGAACAAATTCTTGTTCCCCCAGCAAGCTGTTAAATTACTGTATTTCACTATATAGAAGAAGCGTTAGAAACAAGATCTGCTGGGCACAATTATCCCTTTCAACAAGACATGCTTGAAATAAAAGAGGGGGGGGGAGAAAAAAAGCAGCAGAAAAAGCAGCTTGCTGGGCAACCTCCTTGCTCACAGCCAATGAGCTTAATCAGTGCAGAGAGAAGCTGTACCATTAATGATGTTCAACAAAGCCTTATTTCAGGCTTTCCATCTAAAGGGATTTATTTGATCTTTATCCAAAATATATTCCCCAGGGATTAATTTAATTTGCAATGATGTTAAATCATCAGAATTAATTTTTTTGTTTCTTCTTGTACATTTTTCTCACTTTGCTAAAACATGCAGATCTCTACTGGTGAGCCTGAGATTTGCAGGTGTTGCTTTCTTGCAGCAGGTTAACTCCAGCAACATGCATTCAGTGAGCATGAATCTGGTTTGCTTACAACGTGGTAAATCAGCAATAACTCTGTAAACCCCTAAATAACTCCAGTAGGTGAAGACATAACCCCAGTAGGTGCAGAAATAACTCCAGCAGGTGCAGAACACCAGAAATAACATAAGAAAGAGGATCAAGCAGATTATTTTTCTTTTACATGCACTCTTCTTGACTTGAAAGAAGATTTTAACTCGTGAAAGACTTTTTGTTCTTGTAGACTCTGATGGAAAGTTAGGGAAGTTATTTCCATTTTACAGTCTGGGGAGACAGAGCACAGACATTAAATGCCTTGCCAAAGGTCTTACAGGAACTCTGACATGCAGCCATGGCTAATATTTGGGCCTCGAATATACACCTAGGTTTAACTCATTCTAACATATGTACTGACTGAGAAAATTGATGACACATATAAATCAATTCTCTCTTAAGGTTATCATAAAATCATAGAATGATGGAATCAGCCAGGTTGGAGGAGACCTCCAACATCATGCAGTCCAACCTAGCACACAGCCCTAGCCAGACCATGGAACTAAGTGCCTCATTCAGTTGTTTTTTTTAACACCTCCAGGGACAGCGACTCCACCACCTCCCTGGGCAGCCCATTCCAATGCCAATCACTCTCTCTGCCAACAACTTCCTCCTAACACCCAGCCTACATTCTCCCCTGGCACAACTTGAGACTGTGTCCCCTTGTTCTATTGCTGGGTGCGTGGCAAAAGAGACCAACCCCCACCTGGCTACAGCCTCCCTTCAGGTAGTTGTAGAGAGCAATGAGGTCCCCCCTGAGCCTCCTCTTCTGCAGGCTGCACACCCCCAGCTCCCTCAGCCTTTCCTCACAGGGCTGTGCTCCAGGCCCCTCACCAGCTTTGGCGCCCTCCTGTGGACACCTTCCAGTACTTCAACATCTCTCTTGAATTGAGGAGCCCAGAACTGGACACAGTACTCAAGGTGTGGCCTGACCAGTGCTGAGTCCAGGGGCAGAGACTATGATTCTGTATGTTGATTTCACATTAAAATCATAGAGTAATGTTGGAATATTTAATGAAGGGTCAGTTGAAGTAGTGGTAAAGACACCCATCTCTTCATAGACACATTGAATGGAAGAATATCCTCAAAAGCTGAGGCAGGTAGGCAATATCTTACAGGTTTTGAGGATGGACAGTAGAAAATCTTTGTCTTGGAACATAAAAAAAAGTGCTATTAAGGGTATCATTTGAAAACTCCCTAAGTTTTATATCCTTTTTTTCCCCAAGACATTTGGAAACCTTGGGGTTTCCAACAATATGCAGAAGTAGATTTTTAAATCTTATAGGCATTATAAAAAACAATAATATCAGCCTTGAGCTCTGTGGTAAAAGGTTGGACTTGATGATCTGTGAGGTCTCTTCCAACCCTGATGATACTGTGATAGTGTGTGAAATATCCTTGGAAAATAAAGATGTTACCTCATCTGCATTGCAGAATATGACAGTTAAGGTAGAATTACACCAGTGTAAAAAGTATTCATTGTTCTGTGCTATAAGTACTACTATGGAAAGCCATTTTCACATATTCTATCAGTTTGTGGACTTTCCTTTATCAAAGTTCCAGCTACATTCCCAGCATTAAGCTGTTAGTCTGATCCTATTCTGTACAAAAGCAGTAAGGGGAAAATTTTGGCCATCCTTCCCTTCAAAAACAAAAGCAGCTTTCACAAAATGACAGTCACATGTAAAGCATGAAGGTAAGGTCAGAAATGATTCAGAAGTGGTCTGGACCTGGCAGGAGACCTAGTCCTTGTGTGAGCAGCAATGGATCTAGGACCGACTGCAACAATTAGGGAAGTGACACAAAAATGAGACGAGTAACATCCACGGAGTGTTTGCCACACATAAATGAGGCACAAGTTCCCTCTTTATGGGCTGAGAGCTTACTGATTAATTTTTATTAGCCCTCCTATTCAGGATGGAAAAAATGCACTTAAATCCCTCTACTGAAGCTGGTGCAGCTGACGTGCGCCAAGAGCAAAAAAACTATGAGCAGTATGAGTATGAATTAACTGATTGATTATCAATTAAGGCACTCTTCTGAGTATGAAAAGCCCCAGATCTGTGAAGTGGCTAGAGAGGTCAAATATC